>NW_005353967.1:1550499-1562082 GCF_000412655.1 Myotis brandtii | reverse complement strand
CAGAAAACCACGCCTTCACGCCAATGTGAGGAAGAACAGAGAAGCAGACTGGAATTCTGCGGAGAGCCAGTGGAGTTAATCCTTCCTACAGCATCCTGCCAAGGTTTTTTCCTGAGCACCCAGCTCACCGGTCTATTTTTAGGTCCCTCTATTAGGAACCTAAACAGTAAAAGCAGCCATTGCCTCATAAACGCAGGAACGCAGGATCAGCAGGCCCCTCGCATGTAGGAACTTGTTAGGATAATCACAAAAGGCACTTTTCCTTGAGATCATTAAAAATAATTAGTAAGAAAATATTTTTGAACAAGGAGATGAGTTCTGCTGCAAGACAAGCATGCTCATTTCTTATACCCAAAAAATGAAAATTCCATCTTCCTTCACAAGGTCCCGGGCCTGTTGGAACAGGAAGATGCGTTCCATGATTGCTTCCACTCTGGAAGGTTCTACACGCCCTCCGGCATCCACGCGGAGACTGAGGCTGGCTGGGTATCCTTCTCCCCCTCCTGGTCAGAGACGATGCCTCCCCAGAGGCGGCCTCTGCCCTGTCTGGGTGGCCCATCCTTAACCAGCATTTTTCTCATTTATTCTCTAGAAACGCGCCCTGAGAAACAGGTCCTGAAACCTGTTGGAAGAGTAGGTTCCTGAGCCGAGGTGGCCTGGAAGCCCCATGCTGCTGCCCCACCTCCAAAGGGCTGGAGCTCTCACCTCCAAGCCATTGGAAGGTTGTAAGGGTCCCTGCTCCCCTCCACCATCATCCGACCTAGGCCTTCCTTACCTCCCTCGGCTCCCATGGCAAACTTCCTTTCATCAGCAGGAGGGCCTCCTGTGGGTAATCAAATCCAATAAATAGAAATCTTCTTGCTTTGCCTTCCTATGAGGCCAGAACGCATGCGTGCACACTGGAGTTGAGGGCTGAGGAGAGGCTTCTTGGGAGACGTGCCCTGCGAGTCGGGAACACTGACTTAGCCCAGGGAAGGGCAAGGTGGGCTGGGAGGAGAGTTCTAGGGGAGGAGAGAGCACCTGTAACGGTGTGAGAGGCAGAGAGAGAGAGTGGTGCACTGGGAACTGAAATCAAGTACAGGAGGAAGAGCGGGGAAGGGAAGAATAAGAAGCGGCGACTCCCCCACCCCCAAATCCAGATTAGGTGCCTGTCTTCTGTGCCTGTGTATTGTCCTAGTTAGCCTCCCCCGCAGCCCCCCCCCCCCTGCAAAGTACTAATCAGACAATAGCAGAGATGGCCAGCCAAACGCCACAGTCCCACATGGTCCCCTTCCAGATTGCAGACTCTCCGTGGGCTGCTCCTCCCAGTCCTCTGGGCATCCAAGCGGGGCTGTGTGCTTAGTTCTTGCCAAGGAAATGTGAGAAGTGACTTGTGCCACTTTCAAACCAAAGCATTTCAGAAATAAATGTACCTTCTTTCCCTTTCCACCAGTTGGACACAGAGTACACTGCAGTCCTAGGAAACTGTGGGGATGCAAGATGGAAGGAGCCCAGAGCCCTGAATCACTGTGTGGAGGAGAGCTACCCGCTGACGGAGAATTCTTGCCCTGGGCTTTTAGGTGAGGGAGGAAGAATTCTGTGGTATAGTAAGCTACTAAAACCTGGGGGGTTAATTGTTACAGCAGCTAATATCACCCTAATACACAGACCAGGTAACCCTTACTTATTTAATTATAGGTAACCTCCTCTAGATGGTAGGAGTCCCCATTGTGCTACCAGCACCTGGGATAGTAAATAAACATTAGTTGAATGGAAATAGTCTATTTGATGAGAAGGAGGGCCATCCCAGAATCCCTGAAATCCCAATAAAGAAAAACCTTCTTACTTTGTCGGGCGCCACACACACACACACACACACACACACACACACCTAAGTTCCTGCACCAGAGCCACATGCAGCTGATGACAAAACCTGCTCCGGCTGTCTTGTGATTCATACGACAGCAGAGACCATCCTAGAAATAACCCTTGCAGGATTCTGTTCCCCAGCATGGGTGTCTATCACACAGAGCCAAATACCGCAAAAGAAAATTGGAATAGGAAAGAAAAAGTCATCAAGGAAAATAGGCCAGATTTCTCATGATCTCACCCGTGAGTCAGATCTGCGTTTGGGATAACAACTAACCAAGTAGACTGGAACAGTCTGTCTGCAAGATGTTGGCCTGCCAACGGCAACAGCACAGAGAAGGCACGCCGTTCAAATGGACTTAAAAGGGCGAACCTAGTGCCCTTGTTTCTTTCTTTTTCCTTCAAAAAAATATTCCAAAGTGAAGCAGCCTCCTATTTAAAAATAACTCTCTTGGCAATTAAACTATAATTAAACAAACACACACACACAAAGCACTGATTGCCTAGGACCTGCATCTTGCCATGACGGGAGGTAGGAAACAGTCCTACAGAAGAGTGTTTGCTGTGTGGCACTTAGAAAGCTGCCTCACCTCTCTGGGCCTCGATCTGTTCATTTATAAAATATGAGATTATAATTGATGATCTCTGACAGTCTACAGAAGAAATAATTGTCGGTGGAAGGGAAACTGAATTTTTCATGCCTTGCAGGTTTTTTAATATTCATGGAAATGATTCCCAACAGAAACAAGGTATTTTTTTATGGGTAGCTTAATTTAAGGGAATGTATTCACTTAGAACAGAACACGAGGTCCAAGGCATTGCAGACACAGTGGGTCTTGCGTAATGAGAGGCAGAAATAGGATGATTTGTTCTCAAGTAACAGGCAATATGTGGACTGTTGAGCTATGACGGTGTCAGGACATTTCCTTTTAGAGATCAAGGAAACTTTAAGAATCATTAAGCACAACTGCTTCATTCTAAGTGTGGAGAAACGAGGACCTAAAGATGCCACTGCCAACGCTGAACAGTGAGGTACCTGGGCTCACACCGTGCTGGCTGCTGGTCTGTTCCTCTTTTCGCTCTGCCCCCATCCTCTCTCCCAATCCTGTTTGGTGCCTCGTACAATGACAACATTAACCTCTGCGCCCCTCTGAAAACTCTCCCTGGAAAAGGACCCACAGAGGAGCTGGTCATTCTATCTAGCGTGAGGCTTGAGATTGCTTGCTGGATTTTAATTCCCGACGCCTCGCCTAACCCTCAAGCCCACAGGCTAAGAGTACTTTCTGAGAATTCAAACAATAAAGCTGGAATCAGGTGAAGGATGGAGAGGTAATCGCATACCTCAGAGTAAGAGGATAAGTGTTCTTAGAGTTCTGGGACTGGCAGCTACCTAGGGCTATAAAAATAGCCTCTCACGGGTTATCGCCAGCCGAGTCTCTATAGCTTGGATTTCAGGTCCTTGACTCAACTGTCCCCTTGGACCCCTTGCTCCCGCCCAGGCACTGTCCTAGACGGATTGCTTCCCATTTTGATACTTATCTGCAGTTTGAACCACATCTCTGGTCCTTCCAGGACAATGCAGTAAAGGCAAAAATGGAAATGAGGTAAATATTTGCTTATCTATTCTTTCTCTACCTCAGCCAACTCTCTCCCTCTCCTTCAAGTTTGTAAAAGAAAGCCCAGGATTGCCCCCTTCAGCATCTGTCACACAGCAGGATCCTATTTTAGGCAACCCAGGGCCTCTGGAGCTGGGACCTGCATTTCATTAAAGGCGGTTTTAAGGAAATGGAAGAGTAAACCCCTTTACATGCGTTCCTTTCCAAGCCTCTGGGAAATGGAAGTGGTGGCCTAGAAAGAAAATTGCATCTGATTATTAGGATTGCTAGTTATAATAATAAAGGGGAAAGGTAATGGGCCAATAAATGTGGGGGCATCGTTAAGAAGAACTTAAGCTCCAAACTTAGTTAAGCTCTGGATTTAAAAAAAAAAAAATTGTTCCTTTCTATTACCCTTAAAGGTCTCCTGTGCCAATGAGGGTATAGAGCCGACTAGACTCTACTGAGCTGAACTGTGTTTCCAATGCCAACTGGAATGCAGTGGCTTCTCAAAAACAGTGGGCTTTGGGGACAGTGGACCTGCCTTGGAAGCCTGGCCCTAACACTGACTACCCAGCTGGGTCACCTCAGAAACATTGCCTTGACCCTTTCAGCTGCTGGCTCCTCATCCATACAATTAGACCAATCATCTACTAGGAAGCAGAAATGAGATGCTGGGGACAAAGTATACAGGAGGGACTTACTAGCTGTTGAATTAAATCTCCGAGTTGGCAGAGGCATTAGAAGCCCCCAGCCCAGTCCAGCAAAACCAGTCCTCGGCCTGATGCCTGCAGTGAAGGGACACTTCTACCCCTCTAGGCAGTCCACGCCACTCTGAGACTGTAATATTAGAAAAAATGCCCAAGTGTGGAGCTGTCTCTGCTTCCCTTAATCTGAATGCTTTGGCTCTAGTTCCAACTTCTGGACCAGAAATGCAAATAAGCCTTAGCAGTCCCGCACAAGGGAGCCATTGAAATGCTTTCCTCGGTCACCCACTGGATCTTTGTGGCAAACCTCCCATGTGCAGGTTGACAGAAGCACAGAGAGGTGAGGGGTGAGTCCAGATTCCTGGTTTGCGGGGCTGGTTCCGAAGGCGTGCCATTGGCCAAGACAGGGAACAGAGGAGAAGGAGGGGTTTGCATGGGAAAGGTGGCGAGCTTTGGAGTAGCAGAGGGTCACCCAGGTGGAGACGGTAGGTAGACACTGTACATGGGAGTCCAGAGCTCAGGAGGAGGGTTGGGGTAAAGGTACAGATTTCAGAGTGATCAGGACATAGATGGGGCTGAAGTTGAAATGTGTCTGAAATGCCCATGGGCGGAATGAGAATATCAATGTGTAAGAGACAAAGTATAAAACCCAATAAACAGTGGAGGGAGACATACGTTGTTGCAAAATAAATTAAAGGGCTCCATGGAGAGGAGCTCAGAGGAAGGTTAAGACAAAGTATGAGTTGAAGAGGTAGAAGAAAACCGGAAGAGAAGAGTTGTCAGAGAAGCGGAGAATGGTGTCTCTTTAAGGAGGACCTGGGCAGCAGCGTCGACTGCATTAACCACCGAAAAGCTCCCCGTGGATTTGGCTCTGGAGGCCCACTCGTGATCACAGCGAGGGTATTTCAGTGACGGGCTGGGAATGGAACTCGGAATGCAGTCCATCGAGGAATGAATGCGAGATTAGTGAAAACAGCCAATACAGACCACGTTTCCAGGGACCAGGGTTGTTAAGGAGATAAAGGCAAAGGGGTCTTGCAGAGGGGTGAGATTTGCAGATGGCGGAGAGGAACCGAGGAGAGCCAGGGAGAAGTTAAAGACAGAGGGGGAAAATACACGAATTAAGTATGATAGTTAAGCTGAGCCTGGAAAGAAAATGTTCGATGAAAAGAGGGACATTTTCTGAGGCAGGAAGGAAAGAGTACAGACTGGATGTGGAAACAGTTGGGAAGGGAGGAAGCAGAACAGAGGGTTGTCCACTGATTCTCTCTGCATAGAAAACATTAAGGTCCCAGCTTGGAGGGAGAGAGGAGAGTTAGAATAGACCCTGGGGGGAGCGGGTGGCATGGGAAGGCAACTGAGACCCTGTGAAGAGACTGTGCACCTGTCTGCCCGTCTGTGGGGCTGATGAGTTTAGAGGCCCTCGTTTTATGAGTTCACCTACCCAAACAGATGAGTGGGGGTTTTTTTCACTCACAGAAATGCTTAGCAGTCAGGATACAGGGGTAGGAAATGCAGGTGGTTCGACTTATTTGGTGTAGGGATTTTAGATGGTGGGGAGAGCAAAAGGAAAAAAAAAAAGATTTAAGGAGTTCAAAATATTAGCAAATGAGCGGATAAAGCCTGTAGGGGTGTGGGCTGGAAGGGGACGGCCTTGGAAGGCAGCTATGATCTCTCCTGCAAATCTCTCCCACTACCTTCTCTGTCCTGGATCCCTGCCTCTGGGTATGTTACTTTAGACCAGTGGTTCTCAACCTTCCTAAAGCCACAACCCTTTAATACAGTTCCTCATGTTGTGGTGACCCCCAACCATAAAATTATTTTCGTTGCTACTTCATAACTGCAATTTTGCTACTGTTATGAATCGTAATGTAAATATCTGATATGCAGGATGTATTTTCATTGTTACAAATTGAACATAATTAAAGCATAGTGATTAATCACAAAAACAATATGTAATTATATAAGTGTTTTCCGATGGTCTTAGGTGACCCCTGTGAAAGGGTCGTTCGACCCCCAAAGGGGTCGTGACCCACAGGTTGAGAACTGCTGCTTTAGACCATGCGTTGCCTGGAGCAGCACACGGTAGCTAGAGGTGTGGGACTACGGCAGAGGGTCAGCGCGCTGTTTCAGGGCCCCTGTCTGGAATTTACCTCGATGTAAATCACATCACAGGGTTGTACACACTGATCATATGAACGTCCCACGGTTTACACAAAGATCTCCATGAAAGCAGGTTCCTGATGATCCTGTAATAAATGCCATTGGTTTTTTTCAGACACAAGTGCAGGGCTTTCCTTGAGTCCCTTGGCTGACTCTTGCGCGTCTTGGCCTATCCCGGGAGTCTATTTTGGTTCTGATTCTGGTGTGAAATGAGGTCACTGTGCTTCCCAGATCTGGGTCATGAGCAAATGGGATAAACATGTCACCCACATTTCATTCAAGTTGATAACAAGGTTGAACAGGAGCAGGATAAATCCAGTGGCAAAACTGTACTGATTGTCACCGCTAGAACCTTCTCTCTGGATGGACACCCACCCATCAACCCCTTCGCCCAGGCATTTAGCCAGCTGGCTACAAATCACCAGGTGCTGCTACTGTCCTGTCCACATTTCTCCATCTTGCCCACAAAGATGTCCCAAGGGGCCATCCAAACACCTTGCTGAAAGTCCAGATACGCTGTGTCAACAGCTTTCCCATGATCTACGGGTCTGTAACCTTATCCCCATTGGATAAAAACACAATGAGCTTTTCTTTGCTTGTGTCTTGTACACCTACAACCAGATGGAAATCGGTTTATGACATTTTGCAGCTTTATACCATTTCCTGTCTCACCATGACATCACTTTTCCCCAGGCCCAGGCCTTCAAAAGGCCACAAAGGTGCTAAGAACTTAGTTTCTAAACCTTCCTCCTACTCTAGTGGATCAGGTTACCTGATCGCCAGGGCTGCTGAAATGAAGAATGCTAGCTTGCTAATGAGACTAGAATAGAAAAGCCCCTACGACAGAGAGGAAAGGGCCCTATGAGGTGGACCCACTTTGCCTCGTCTTGGAGCTTCCTCCCAGCAGCCCTAAAAGGCAGTTTAAATTATATTTCCTTTAATCTAATTTTGAAAAAAAAAAGCCAAATATGATTGTATCTGAGCTTCCTTGGGTACGTCATTTTCAAACAGGGTGCTGAAATCTTAGGATTTTAAATCTCACAAGATATGTATTCAGTTGCCATTTAAAATGAGAAAGATATAGAGCAACAATGAACCAGAGTGAAAAATGCCAGGGTGTTTACGAAGCGTATCATCCCGAATTACACCGAGGGTGACACCCCTTTCTGTAGGCACTCCTTAGATCCTGCCAAAACATTCAACAAGGATAGCTTAAGCAATTCATCAACATCTGTTTACTGCCTGCTGCTGGGGATACAAAGAGGTGACAGCACAGTCAGGAACCTCAGAGAGTTTGCAGTCTGGGCTGGGTGGGCATCAGGAAAAAGAAGGCACTTTGTGCCCTGGCTGGTGGCTCAGTTGATTGGAAAGTCGTCCTGTACACAAAACGTTATGGCTTTGATTCCCAGTCAGGGCACATACCTAGGTTGTGGGTTCTGGGTTCCATCCCTGGTCGGGGCGTGTGCAGGAGACAACCAATCATTGTTTCTCTCTCCTTCTCCTCCCCCCTAAAAAGGAAGGAAGGAAGGAAGGAAGGAAGGAAGGAAGGAAGGAAGTAAGGAAGGAAGGAAGGAAGGAAGGGGAAAGGGGAAGAGGGAAGGGGAAGGGGAAGAGGGAAGGAAGGGAGGGAGAGAAAGAGAGAGGCAGAGAAAGAGAAAGAAAGAAAAAGAAAGAAAGAAAGAAAGAAAGGAAGGAAGGAAGGAAGGAAGGAAGGAAGGAAGGAAGGAAGGAAGAGTGAAAACACATTGAGCAAAAGGTTCACCAACCAGAGCAGCATGTGCTGGATGCCAAGTGAATGTGCCAAGCAGTGTGTGCACCAGACAGACGTTCCAAGAAGCTGCCTGCTGGAGGGGGGAGGGAGCGCGGAGAACACTTTTCAAAGGGAATGAGACTTCTGGATCTTAAGGGACAGACAGAATTTAGGCAATGGGTAGGTGGGCATTCTGGGTGGAGAGTGTGGAGTAAATTATACTACTCCTGTAGATGAAAGGAGTTTAAGCTTTATCCAAATACCCTTTCATTTTTCAAACATCAATATAAAGAGAAAAGCCTTATGATCACCTGGGAAATGAACAAAGAAAACACTTGACTGTAATATGGGGTCTGTGCATCCCCACAAAGTTCAGTCAAGGTCATGCAGGAATGAATGTCTACCACATTCCCTCTAATGAGATTCTCCGATGAAAACCCTAATATGCTATCATACACAGCAACAAATTTCACTAAGTCATCCTCTGCAATTTAAGTCTTGAGACTAATGGATTTTCTAAGAATGCAACAACATATGCCACAGAGGTAAAGTGCAAAGGAAGAAAAAAAAAATAGTGGTTTGCAACCCTGGCTCCACATGAGAACCACCTGGGAACGTTCAGAAAATACCAAGGCTTGGACTGTACCTCCTACCAATTACATCACAATCCCTGAGGCACCAGCATGTCAATGAAAAACACCAATGATTCTAATTCATTCTCTCATCAAATATTTTGAGTGTCTATTGTATGCCAAGCATTGTTCTAAGTGTTGAAGATACACTAGTGAATCAAAAAGGACTCCCCCCCCCTTAAAAAATGCCTTCAGAATTTACATTATAGTGGGGAAAGCAGGCAGGAAAGCAAAGTATGTCACTAAAATATATGCTAAGAAAGCTGACAGTGTGCTAAGGAGAAAATAAAGCTGAGAGGGAGACAGAAGTCTCAGGCTGAAGTAGAGTGACATGGAAGATTTCTCCGAAGGTGACATTTGAACCAAGACTTGAAGACTTGAAGGAAGTGAGGGAGCAACTCAGCTGCATGAAAGAACCTGCCAGGCACAGGGAATGGTAGGTGCAAAGGCCCTGAGGCAGAAGCATGTCAGTGTGGCTTGAGCTGAGTGGGAATGAATAGAGGTGAAGTCAGAGAGGGAAGGGGAAGGGGAAGGGGGAGAACACCAGGGCCTGGCAATCTGTGTAATGAGTATGGCTTTACTGAGTGAGATGGAAAGCTACTGGGAAGGTTTGAGCCGAGAAGTGACGTGATCTGATTTCCATTTTACTAGAATCATTCTGACTGCTCTGCTGAGAACAGACAATGAGGGAAGAGGCAAAGCAATAGCAATTGAGCGATTCCTAAAATAGTCCAATTGAGAGATGAGGACAGTTTGGATAAGGGGAGAGGTGATGAGCAATGGTCAGACTCTGGGTATATTTTAAAGAACTGACCACAGACAAATCATCTGGAAGGGGCAGGGAGGGAACCTGGATTTAGACATTAAAAGCTGACCATCAGACATTCAGTGTTATATTACCTGAATTATGGTTCAGGTTCTCCCCACCCAGACATGCCGGTCTGACACTAGTTTCATTCATTTAAAAAACTTTCATAAAGGGTCTACTGTGGTCCAGGCACCGCCATAGGGGCTTGAGTCACAGCATCAAACAGACATTGTCTCTGCCTGGAAGAAGCTTCCAGTCTAGTGTTTCTGAACCACAGCTGATACCAACTCAAGGGGCGGCTCTGGCTTCACTGAACTACAGTTCACACCCCAGCCAAACCCACAGCACAGGGTGACGTCGCCCAGGTTCACCCAGGCCTCGATCTGTATCCATCAGCCAATATGCCAAGGGGATGCTTAGCCAGTTCCAAGTTTCCATCGGAAGTGGGCTCACTATGTTCTTGAAGGAATGCTTTTTCCATTGTTTCTTCCCCGTCCCCGAAGACAGGTAAATAATTTGATACAACTGATAGTTCAAGACTATCAGAATTTTATTTTTATCCTCCATGCACAGAATATGAAATAGCATACACATATATACATATGTACACATTTTTTTCCTCTGTGCCAAGTGCTAAACAAATATTATTTGAATGAAAAAAGACCAAAAATAGGCAATGAGGACAAAATAAAAGCTCTGAGAGCGACCTGAGCATAACTGATAAGACTACCCTCTTTCAAATGTTTGCTGAGCTTTCATATTTTTCAATGCTTCTGTGGGAAGCTACCTACCTCCTATTTGCAGGACCACTATCGTTAGCAAAGTTTACGTGCTGTGTCAAAATGAAGATGGGGAAGAAGAAAGAGTTATACAAAATAATCAGTACAACTACCCTAGTTCCAGCATAGATGGTAACCAATGGTAATCCAGAAGCACTTCTTGATTGTGGGGGGAGGGGACAGGGAGAGGTGATATTTCACATGAGAGCAGACACATACAATTCCACCAGGGCTCCATTGTGACTACTCATCTCTCTGTTAGCAGGAACAATGAGCAGCTCCTCTTTGTTTTATGCTAAAAATAAAGGAGACTGCCAATGAATGACACTTTACATGCACAACCCTCCAGGTAAAGTTCTGGTTACCATGGCAAACCCCACTCATGACAGCAGAGGCAAAGCGCATGATGGATCAAATGGCCAGGGTCCTGCCTTCCTGCAGGAAAGCAGCTATAGTTGCCAGATACACTCACCAGCCACTATAGCCCTTTCTATGAATAAAAGCCCAACCTATATTTGTGGGTCCTGGCCATTCTCACCATTACTATTTGCCTGAAATAGTAGCCTTTTGTCTGATGTTTACTTCTCAGGATGCTGATGTCATTCTCAAGATGGAACTTATTTTTAAAAAGAGGTTCAACAACAGGGAAGGAAACAAATCATGGCTGGCTCCTTCTCCCCGGCCTACAACCGTGGCCGCAGTCCCTCTGCACCCCATACCTGGTGAGAACCTGCCCTTTGGTGTCTGCCATGACCGGTGATGGAGAAATGGACCAATCTTTGAGCAAGACCTAATGGTGATTGTGGTTTAAGGAAAATAAAATTGATTACGTTTTACCTTCAAAATAAAATTTAAAAAAAGACCTAATGGTGAGGGTCTTGTACCAACTGATCTAAAAATGTGCTCGCCCTAGGTTTCTATCAGCTGGGTTAGGGATGTGGAGGCAGAAAAGACCAAACTACATAAAAGTGCTGGTGTGTAAGGAAAAACCAGGAGGAAAATCTTAGGGCTTCTTATGAATGCAAATAAATTCCACTTTTGAATATCAGGAGGCAACCTAGTCATCTCTGCCTTTCCTTTAAGGCAGTGGTTCTCAACCTTCTGGCCCTTTAAAATAGTTCCTCATGTTGTGACCCCCAACCATAAAATTATTTTCGTTGCTACTTCATAACTGTAATGTTGCTACTGTTATGAATCGTAATGTAAATATCTGATATGCAGGATGGTCTTAGGCGACCCCTGTGAAAGGGTCGTTCGACCGCCAAAGGGGTCGCGACCCAAAGGTTGAGAACCGCTGCTAA
>NW_005353967.1:1548891-1550427 GCF_000412655.1 Myotis brandtii | reverse complement strand
AAAAAAAAAAAAAGACCGTACCCTTTTATGTAATGATGTTTACTTTGAATTTATATTAGTTCACACAAACACTCCATCCATGCTTTTGTTCCGGCCTCCAGTCCAGTTTAAGAACCCATTGTGGCCCTCGAGTCAAAAAGTTTGCCCACCCCTGGTTTAAACCATGAAGTCTCCAGCTGGGTCAGAACAAGTCTTGAGCCTATATGCCCAAGTAGAGAAGAAAAAGAAATGAACTTCTTAGCTTCTCACGCCTAAGCCCCAGGGCCAAGTTTTCAGAGAAACAGTGCATTTAGAACTTAAGTAACTATATTTCTTCAGTGTTTTAACAATCTGTGTCCTAGGTTTATGAGCAGGAAAATGAATTAGAAAACTCAGACTCAGAGCTCTGTGGGGACTTTGGGGATCCTGGGCATTCTGGCTTCTCCAAAGTTCTGTATGGAATAATGGATAAGAACACAAGCCTGTGAGTCAGAGAGATGGGGTTCAAATTCTTGCTCCAACTTCTTAATAGATGTGTCACCTCAAGCAAGCAATTTAAACTATCTGAGCCTACTTTTCATCATCTAGTAAGTGCTCAATTTGTTCAACGGCTATTTATTGAGTGCCAGGCACTGGAGAAACAGTGAACAAAACAAGGGCCCTGCTTTGATGGAGCTTACATTCTGACAAATAAATCAAAACTTCATTTTAAACAAAAACAATGTGAGAGCGTGCCTGGGGTGGCCATTTTAGATTACATGGTTGTGGAGAAGGAGGCCTGAGAAGGTCTGGGGAGAGAAGCTTCCAAGCATAGGCAGGGCCCTGCTGAGGGGCAGAGCTTGGCATGTTCCAGACAGAAAGAAGGACGGTGTTTCTGGGCTCAGAGCGTGAGTGCAGTGAGTGTAACTAACAGAGGAAATCACTGGTGATGTGGGCTAGGGCAAGCGGCCTGGGTCGTATTCAAATGGCAAAGAAAAACCCCCAGTTTTAAGCTTGGGAGTGACATGACTTGATTTGTGTTTTAAAAAATCACCTTTAGGTTTTCTGAGGAGAAAGGAGTAGGGGTCAAGAGTGCTATCTGGAGACCCAGTTAGAAGACTACTGCAGGAGGGGTCCAGGGACAAGGCGCTGGTGACTTCAACTAGGGTGGCTGCCAGGGAAGGGGGAGAGGAGGCTGGAGGCTGGAGACTGGAGGAAGGGCCAAAAGGACTTACAGATTTAGTTGCTGGGTGTGAGGAAAAGAGAAGAATGAAGGGTGGTTTCCAGGTGCTTGAAATGAGCCTTTGGGTGGATGTGGTGCCATTTACAGAAAGAAGGAGGAAGAGAAGGAAAGAACTAGCCTAAGGGAGAAATACCCAGGATTCCATTTGTATCATGCTAGGTCTGAGATGCTGATGACACGCCCACGAGGAGATGCCAAGTTGGCAGTGGTGTATATTATCTGGAACTCAGTGGAGAGGTCAAGGCTGGAGACATAAATTTGGGAGATAACAGTGCATAGAGGTAGGTAATGCCTTGAGGCAGGTGAGATTTCCCTGGGGGGGGGGGGGGGAAGGG
>NW_005353967.1:1545093-1548724 GCF_000412655.1 Myotis brandtii | reverse complement strand
CGGGTGCGGGGGGGGGGGGTTCCCGGGGGGGGGGGGGGGGGGAATAGTTAGAGAAGAAGACCCAAGGTCAAGTCCTGAGACAACATCATAAAACAATGACTATTAGTTGTTGTTATTTTCAGTACACTGGGAAGGACAATGTTAGTCAATTGTTAGTATCAGCATCTTTTTATCCATCTACCCACCTATCCCACCATCCGTTAATACCATAAACAGCCCTAGCTGTTTTGGCTCAGTGGATAGAGTGTCAGCCTGTGGACGGAAGGCCCTGGGTTCGATTCAGGTCAAGGACATGTACCTTGGTTGCAGGTTCCCTCCCTGCCCGGGCCCTGTTTGGGGCTCCTGGGGGGGGGGGGGGGGGGGGGGGGGGGGGTGGAGAATAGTTAGAGAAGAAGACCCAAGGTCAAGTCCTGAGACAACATCATAAAACAATGACTATTAGTTGTTGTTATTTTCAGTACACTGGGAAGGACAATGTTAGTCAATTGTTAGTATCAGCATCTTTTTATCCATCTATCTACCCACCTATCCCACCGTTAGTTTGTTTTGGCTCAGTGGATAGAGTGTCAGCCTGTGGACGGAAGGCCCTGGGTTCGATTCAGGTCAAGGACATGTACCTTGGTTGCAGGTTCCCTCCCTGCCCGGGCCCTGTTTGGGGCTCCTCAATCGATGTGTTTCTCTCACATGGATATTTCTCTCTGTCTTTCCCTCTCTCTTCAACTTTCTCTAAAACTCAATGGAAAAATATTCTCAGGTGAGGATTAAAAAATATATATATACCATAAACTATCATTGAGCACATTTAATTATTGAGAGGCAGGAAAGAGTAGTGGTCATGCATGCAAATTCTAGAGCCAGTCTGCGGTATCTAAATCCCAGCTCCTCCCACTCCTGTTATCTTGGAGAATTTGCTCAACTATATTGCACCACCACTTCCCTAGCTGTTTTGGCTCAGTGGATAGTGTCAGCCTGTGAACGGAAGGCCCTGGGTTCGATTCAGGTCAAGGACGTGTACCTTGGTTGCAGGTTCCCTCCCTGCCCAGGCCCTGTTTGGGGCTCGTCAATCGATGTTTCTCTCACATGGATATTTCTCTCTGTCTTTCCCTCTCTCTTCCACTTTCTCTAAAACTCAATGGAAAAATATTCTCAGGTGAGGATTAAAAAAATATATATATACCATAAACTATCATTGAGCACATTTAATTATTGAGAGGCAGGAAAGAGTAGTGGTCATGCATGCAAATTCTAGAGCCAGTCTGCGGTATCTAAATCCCAGCTCCTCCCACTCCTGTTATCTTGGAGAATTTGCTCAACTATATTGCACCACCACTTCTCCATCTACAAAAGGAGATGTAGTAAGTTGAATGGTGGTCCCCCAAGAGATATGTCCATGTCCTGGTACCTCTGAATATGACCTTATTTGGCAAAAGGGTCTTGGCAGATGTAATTACGTGAAGAATTTTTTTTTTAAATATATTTTATTGATTTTCTGGCACATTTAATTATTGAGAGGCAGGAAAGAGTAGTGGTATTGCATGCAAATTCTAGAGCCCAGCTCCTCCCACTCCTGTTATCGTGGAGAATTTGCTCAACTATATTGCACCACCACTTTTCCATCTACAAAAGGAGATGTAGTAAGTTGAATGGTGGTCCCCCAAGAGATATGTCCATGTCCTGGTACCTCTGAATATGACCTTATTTGGCAAAAGGGTCTTGGCAGATGTAATTATGTGAAGAATTTGAGGTGAGATCATCCTGGGTTATCTGGGTGGCCCTAAATCCAATGATTTATAAGTGTCCTTATAAAAGACACACAAAATAGTGACATGCAGACATAACAGGAGACACAGATACACAAAAGAGAAGGCAATGTGACGACAGAGACAGAGAGGAACAGCCACAAGGAATGTCCAGTTACCAAAAGCTAGACAAGGCAAGGAAGGATCCTCCCCAAGAAACTCCACAGGGAGCATGGCCCCACCAACACCTTAAATTCAGACTCCTGACCTCCAGAACTGTGAGAGAACAAATTTACGTTGCTTTAAGCCACCAAGTTTGTGGTAATTTGTTATAGGAAATGCATATGGAGATAATAACAATATGCATCTCATCGTTATGAGAATTAAATGAGTTAATATATGCGAAGTGTCTAGACTAGTTCCTGCCAATTAGGGAACATTCAAACAATGTTAATTTTTGCCCATGTACTGGACATTGTGCTGGATCCTGAAGAGTATGGGGAGGAGGCAGGTCATCTTCAGAGACCCTCAGGATAAAGATGGTACCCAGGTAGCTGAGCAGGGGAGGGACCAGCAGGTGGAAAGGGTGCTCAGGTGCCAAAAATTGCTGAATGCTGCTCCCCAGCAGTCACCAATACAGAACTTAATAAGGCTTCCATCTGCTCAGGTTTTTAAAGACAAGTAGTGGGTCCAGAGAGGGGTTAATGCAACCCTTTACGGTACCTCCCTCTCCTCGCACCATCTCCCCGCCTGCTCTCTCCTGAGGATCCATGCTGCTGAGGACGCTCGCAGCACATTTTCTGGGGACAGCTGTCTCTACTTTGAGCCTAATGATATTGGGAATAACGATGACCAGGATGGGGCAGGGCTGGAGAGTGGGCAGTGACAAACCCTGGAGGAGGGCAATGCAATTTTGTATGCTGAGTGATTTTGTAATAATATTTTCATGGCTACTTTAGCCTTGGAAGTTAATATTCTTCACCAAGAGACCCATATAGCACAATCTAGTTTTACCCAAATATCTATAAAATACACTTTGCCAAAGTGGGTAGGGGGCAGAATCCAACTGAAACACAGCTGAAATCAGGCATTTTATAAGTGTCCATTGGCCAACGCACAAAAATGTACAGAGTTTATTGACATCTTGCTTTACTAAACTCGGCTCCATTTTCACCTTCGTAGGTGTAACAAAAAGAATCTTTCAAAAACTTGAAGAGATTGTAATTGCTGTATTTGGTCACCTGCATGCAAATATAAGCAATGTTAGGAACAAGTTAATGTTCCTGGTGATGAAGGGCCTTACTGGGTGTTCAAACTTGTACACAGCAACCTAATGTAGTACAGCTAACCTGAGAAGTTCAGGCCTCGCCACCCTCCAGAAACAGAGGCTTCTGTGATATGGGAATTACAACACTACCTGAGGCCATGCAAGCAGGACAGGCAGGTTCCCATGAGACAGGCATCTGCAAAGTGTTGGCCTTTGATGAAAAGGACAAAAGAGTGGTGTTTATTCTGTTTCCCCCTAGGTATGGCAATATCTCATTAGGAGTGAAGTAGCTAGACAGGATTCCCAGGGGTCCCAAGAAAGCCACACTCCCAGGCAGGTGTCTCCTCCTACCACCTTCCTCTGGATGCCCAGAGGCTGCCCCTGTGAGGCAGCCCAGTCCCCCACCCTCTACTGCATCCACCATGATCCAAAATTACCTCTCTCCCACCCCCTCCCAGGACACTGCTATTCCCTTAGCAGGCTGGTCTCAGCCAGGGACCCGAGTGGATTTCCACTGCACTAAGTGTGGCCCTGCTTGGGGTAGGAGTCACATTCTGCATTGTATCACTACGTCTTTATTTTTAGCAAAGCAAGATGACACTCTTTGGAGGCCAGGACAACAGGG
>NW_005353967.1:1540595-1545083 GCF_000412655.1 Myotis brandtii | reverse complement strand
GGGGGGGGGGGGGGGGGGGGGGTGTTTGAACTCAGATGATTGGGTTGAGATAGCAAAGTTAAAGTCTAGTGCATATACTAGTAAAGCCAAGTACTAGAGGGGTCCAGGTGTTGATAAAAAAAAGAGTCCATCCCCCCACTCCGGCATGGCTCTGTGGTTGAGCGTCAACCTGTAGACCAGGAGGTTGGGGTTCGATTCCCAATCAGGGTATGTGCCCAAGGTTGCGGGCTCGATCCCCAGTGTGGGGCATGCAGAACCCAGCCCATTAATGATTCTCTCTCATCATTTATGTCGTTTTCAATCTCTCTCTCCCTTCCTCTCTGAAATCAATAAAAATAAAAGGAGTCCATAATGTGCTCAGGTCAAGTCCATGTCCACTCCTGCTAAAACTTCAAAAGTCCCCACATTCTGTTAAGGGCCACATATACCATGGAAGCCCCGGGTGCCTCAGGAGGTTGTTCCAACACCCCAGGTCCTACCTGGAATGAGCCAAATTTACTTCAACCTCAAGGCAAGGAATGGACTGGATCCTTCAGGGACTTGCAAATCCTTAAGAGTTCGCAGTTTTTTTACCCTCATGTGGATAGCTAGGCATTTCAGGCTGCTTCAGACAACAAAACTTCCCCCTTCTCCTTGCTATGATTTCATCTAAAGTTTGAGACAATAGTGTGTGCAAAATTAGTCCTCTTTGCTCTAAGTCAGTTCCCCAAGCCCCACTTCTCCAGAACCTCCTCATGTGTCCTAGAGTGCTTTATGAGCCACAGAAATGCTTTAAAACCTACAAACAAATCATCTGAGAATAACTTCATCAGCCAGATGTTCAATGCTCTCTGGTTTCATGGGATGGCTTCGCCAACGGGAGTTAATTCTTCAGTTTCCGATTTTCTGTTCGCTCAGTGTGTTCATATAGGGAATGCACGGCTCAGGAGGCCAGCAGGCGCTCTCGGAATGGGGACTGCTTCCTGGCCCGATTGAGAAGGCCGGGTGGAGAGGATGCTGGGCATGGGCAGGAGGTCACAGCCAGGGGCAGGCGTCTTCCCGGAGCTGGAGAGACTTAAAAGACAAATGTGTCTTCTCCGCACACTTAGTGCCTTAACAAACCATCTCTCGGCTCAGCCGCCTTATCAGACCACAAAGGGCCTCTTCAACTATTGAATTTTCAAACCATAAATGCTCCCAGTGTTTTCTTGAACACGTTTGTAAATAGAATGCAGAGCTCTTTGGATCCTGGGCAATTCAAGTCTGGACCAGCCGACCTACCTGGCTTCAAGTCCTGCCTCTGTCCAGAACTGCAGAGCCCATGGGAAATATATGCTTTCTCGATTCTCTCTCCCTCTCTCTCTTTCTCTCTCTCTTATTTTCCCCCAGATCTATAATATGGCTATTATAACATGAATATAACATTTTTAAATGCCATAAAATGATCTATCACTTTATATGCAACCAAAGGACAACATAATCTAGACATAGACCATCCAGGTGGAAAATAATTTGAGAAGATACTTTTTCCTTAAAAATCTCTTTTCTTAAAAAACAAAAAAAAAACAAAAAAAAACCAACAAAAAAACAACCCTGCACATATTCCCCTGATACCATTTAATTTGGCACACATCTATTGAATGTTTACTAACTCCAGCTAAGTGCTCCTTTCCTCCCCTCTTCACTAATAAGTGAGAATATTTATTTAATCTTTCTAGGTTTAATCATAAGTGTATTAATGAAACCGGACGGACAGAATTAAACCCAAAAAACAAAAAAACAACCCTGCACATATTCCCCTGATACCATTTAATTTGGCACACATCTATTGAATGTTTACTAACTCCAGCTAAGTGCTCCTTTCCTCCCCTCTTCACTAATAAGTGAGAATATTTAATCTTTCTAGGTTTAATCATAAGTGTATTAATGAAACCAATGGGACACAGAATTTTCATTCTTCTTCACCCACATGCATCTTGTACAACTGCCATGAAAAGACAACTGAAAACTGTGCTTTTAGCTCCAGCTGTACTGGAATGAGGCAAGTTCTCAGCTTTTCTGGGCCACAGCTTCCTAAGTGCAGGAATTAGCAAGTGTGAATGCATCACCTCTTCCAAACCACAGATGAGCCAGGAGACTGGGCAGGCTCTCCCAGCTCTGAGTGCTGGCAACTTGACCTTTGCATAAGAAAGGGAAGTGGAATGCAGATGTATCCACTGAACCAAGCCAATAGATAAAAGGGCAGACATCCTGAAAGATTCCTTAAAGGGGAGGCCAGGCTGCTTAGAGCAGTCCAGTTTTTCACCCAAAACTAAAAGCAAGCATTGGTTGGGTCCACTAAAAAGCCCTGCGTTCAACTGAGCTGTCCCAGACTTCGAGAGAGGCGAATTCATTTCTCAGCGCACTGTCAGAGGGACCACCACCACGTACCAGACAGTATTATGGAGGTGTGTGCACATACCTCAGTACCTCTTTTTATTCCTCCTTAAGGGCAACCCTATTGTACCAGTTTTGCACATGAGGAAACTGAGGCTGCAGAACTGCGCTGACCTGGCCAATGAGAAGTTCTCTGCAACTGGGCTAGATTCCAGCCCAAGTCTCTGACCTCAATTCCAGAATCCTTCCTTTCCCTCTGGCTGCCTCAGCTGGTGCCTGGTGGCCCTGCCAGATGCCAGGTTCACCTCCCCTGACTGACAGTTGCACATCGGCCTTTCCCCAGCACTCCCTCAGGATGGTGCAGCGACCTCCCCTCCCAGCCGGTGCTCCTCCAATTCCACCAAGACCAGTTCTTCCCTCCCCTCCACAGCACTGCGGGCTCCATCCAGGCCTCGCCCAAACTTGGCTTCCCTCCTCCCTTCCAGGGAAGGCAGATGCCAGCTTCTCTTCCCCTGCACCTGCCCTGGCCTCTTCCCTCCCAAACCCTCCTTATCTCATCTCCATTCTCTCCCACTTCTCTTTTGTTTACCACACATGCCTGGGAGGGGGGAATAAACCTTCCCACAACACTACCACCGCCTTCAGCTATTCTCTGATTATGTTTAACTGGCACAGAACTGAGTTCCTCCAAGTCTTTAGCTCAGCCTCTTCTTCCATCATTCTCCTAAGGATCCACCTCTCAGCACGCACCTGATCTACCTGGGTTCTCCTCCACAAAGCCTTTCTGATCTCCTCAGTCAAAAGTGATTCTGTCTCCTCCCTACTCCTAAAATGTTTTATTGAGACCACTCTTCAGGTGCTTTATTCATTGCATCATCCCGTCATTCCTTCATCCAATAAACACAGGACACAGCCTATGGCACACATGCACTGGTTTGGATCTGAGCTCCCAGTACACTTACCTCACTTCTCCTGAGAGACTGAAAGTCTGACAGCGAGGAGGGAGCCCCTTTCATCTCTGTGTGCCCCCAGAACCTTTAAGCCCCTGTGCACAGCAAACCACAGGTACTCCCAAAATAAATTGCTTGAAATGAATAGAGAAATTATCATGTTTCCCTAAATAGTAAACTGCCTTAAGTGCATGCAAAATCAATTTCAATGATAGAGATTTAAAGTATAATTCAATATTTTTTTCCAGGAGCACATTAACAATGTCAAGGGAGGTGCATTTATATACTTTACAAGGTTCTGATTCTTCCTCTCTTAGCACCTGCCATGCTTTTACTCCTACATCTCTCCCTCCTCCCCATACACACACTCCCAGTGGTTCGTGGCCCATTCTAGTGGAAGGAGGAATTGATGAAGCTAGAACCACCTACAGCCACATGTGTGTTCTGAGACATTCTATTGCCCCCACAAGCAGCCCTCCCATAGCGCACCTGCCAACCTGTACCAATTTGACACCCACCCAGAAGTCAGACCAGAAAAGCTGGCCCTGTAGAAATACCAGGGCCCTAGAGCCCAAGTCCAAGGCAGGCTGAGGCTGAGTGTGGGATGCCCCACTGGGGAAGGACCAGCACTGAAGGTCCAGGGGGGGGCTCTTCTTAAAGCAGATCCAGGTATCCCTTTCTGCAGCCATTCCGCCACCACCTCCAGCAGCCTCATCATGATTCCTTGAGGGGAACACATCCACCCCAGGCACCAAGAGGCAGATGCCAAGCCTTCCTGTCCCCATCACTCCACCTGCAGTCCCAGCGCAGGTCTGCAGCTCTGGAATGCCCTCGCGCCTGCTATTCCACTCTCCGCGCCAGTCCCTGCCAGACCTTGTCCTCTTCACACTCAGGGTCCCTTATCAAGATCTCTGCACCTACCAGAGCTGCTAAGGTCCGGCTTCTGGCAAACTCCAGCCAAGGGCCCTGGACCCTCCTCCTACTCAGTTCAGCATTTCGGGAAGGCAAGCAGCCCCAAGTCCTAAAATGCCAACGCAAACCCAGAGAGAGAGAAGGGGAGGCGCCAGGTCTTCGGAGGAACTCCACTTAAGAGGGAGGACAGGATTTCCCCATCGGTGCGTTCCCTATCTCCCTGGCAGATGCCAATAGCCGCCCCAAAGATGCCCTTGCTCTTTTCCACCCC
>NW_005353967.1:1522653-1539537 GCF_000412655.1 Myotis brandtii | reverse complement strand
AACGGGTCCGGGGAGATGGCAGCTCAGAATTTCCAAATGGCGGGGCTTTGGGCGCCATCTAGGTGGAGGAGAGCGAGCCAGGGGACTTGGAGTTGCCTTTCCACAGCACCGAGAAAAATGCCAGTTGCTTTAGAAAAGAATGGGGCGGAGGCCAAAGAAGACAGGGTACGACTCACCACTCACCCCAAGCCACCCTTGGGCTCGGGTCCTTGGGGTGCCAAAGTATATCTGACCCTGGTATAAGAATTTAGGGGGAATCTCTTGACACCTCAGAGCTACTTAACCCCCACCCCCACCCCCAGTTAAGCCTCTGAGGGAAATCCTCAGAGGCCAGTTTCGTGGCCCTGGGGGGAGGTGTTGGTCCTTGTGCTGAGTGGACTGTGATGCGCACGCCATTAGCCTTGGCCTTGTTCCAGGTCACCGGAGGACCAGAAACCTCGGGCTTTTCGGATCCTTCATGCCCATGGATTTTCAGGAAGACCTTCAAATATTGTTGGTTCTTTTTTTGTCATCCTTGTCATTCTGCCTACCACAGGGAGAGGATGATAAGAACATAATAGGGAGACTGCACAGCTCTGCAAATTAAGCTCTTAAGAGGAAAAAGCTGGTCTTTTTCAAGTGCTAGCAGATAAGAGTAAAAACATATGAAAAATTACAAAACCCGGGATAATGAATAGTTGAATAATGCTTTTGACATTTTCTGCAGAGCAGTAATTGGAAATCTTTGCTTTGGGGGGAGATGGGGTGGGGCAGGGATCTGCTGCCGCTTTGCCCAGCAAGGCAATAAGCTCTGGTCTCTTGGAAGAGAGAAAAGCATAAATCACCTGCACAGACTCTGCAGAGCCGGCCGGCAGCATCAGGGACCAGGGGGGGTCCCAAGGCATTTCGAGATGGTATTTTTGGCAGAGGTTGGGGCGGGAGAATACTTGAATTCAGCTGTTCTTCAGCTTTTATAATTTCCAGGCCACTGAGATCAGTGTCTGCACCAAACCAGGCTGCATGTGTTACACGCTGTGCAGTCTCAGGCACCTAGGGCTTCTCTTCCTTTCTGTAAATAGAGAAAATACTGACCATGCAGGATTGTTGCAAGGATGGGCGGTAACATAGCTACTCAGCACAGCATGTAGAAGGTATTCGATGAAGTGGCACCTATTCTCTGGAAAGGCAGCATTGGGACACCACAGAAGAAACTTCTTCCAGAATCAAACAGTGGTTTCTGTTAGTCCAAGTCCCAGCTCCATTTTCCACCGCTGTCTCCCAGTCACACAAGCCATGGACATATCTTCTCCTGAGCTTCTGTACCCAGCACCTACCTCCTTCGCTCAAACCATAAAGCATTGCTACTTCTCACCCAATCCATCCCCAACCCCATCATTCCAGCCATGGGCTCCTAACCTAGACCTTCTGTTCCCTCTGCCAGGGCATTCTCACCCTCCTGTGTCTGCTGAAATCCCAGTTAAATGTCACTGCTTCGGCGAAGGCTTTTCTGATCACTGGCACCAACAGCAGGTTTCTTCTTTCCCATTAATTGTTGCAATGGTAGCACTTTCTACAAGTTGCTAATATAACCCTTGTTGTAGGCTGTAGGAATCAGAGTGGTATAGCAGGCAGTTAGACAGCCATGAGTAGAGTAGGAACATAGGACCTCGCCCCCAGGGTAACCTTTCCTACCCGAGCATATTGCTGGTCATGTGGTTCTGACCCTCCTGGGACCTTTCCTCCCCTGATACAATCCCTACTCATTCGGTAGACCCCCTTAGAGGAGGAACAAGGGGGCTGGACGATAGCCTCATAGGACTCCCTTGCACGACCACTCCCTTAAGCATTAAACCCTCAGAACAATGAGGTTCTGACCTTCACGCATCAAGTAATCTTAGGAACAAAGCCTCCGTTCTGTTGACCACAGAATTTTGGTCAAACTAGAGGTAACATCTAGGCCTCAGTTGTGTTTCAGCTCCAGGCCCAGAAAAGCAGTAAGGCCAGGTGGGGTGACTCCATGGCTGACATCAGGACCAGCTGCGATGACTAATGACCCCTGTCCTGGCACCAACCAATCAGTGGAGACCAAGACCCTGAAAGGATACACCTGGAAAGCTGATGAATATTCTGTTGAAATTCTCCCTTGGGACCTCCCCTAAAACATGGCCTTTGAAAAGTAAAAAACAAAACAAAAAACACCTCAGGATAAGAACTAGCACTGGTTCTCTCCCTTTCTCTCTCTCTGGAGCACACCTGAGTCTTTCCCCGCTCCTTCCCCAGGTGCATTACCTTTACCTCTCTTTCTCCTAGGTTCCAAGGGCCCTTCTTTTGCCTCTGTAATTTGTTTCCTGGGCCCACGCAGCCCAGCTGACTCACTTCTTTCTACCTCTGTGACTTTGTAAATAAACTTTCTCCTCCAATTTGAGTTCCTTGGCTCTGAATTCTTTCTTTGCTGAACTCAAGTACCCAGGTTGCTGAACCAAGATCCAATCGCCAGTAACTCCTGGTGCCATTTCTCCGCTGACAATAGTGTTCCCTCTCACACGTCGCCAGCTTGTGAGTTCCTGGAGGTAAGAGAACCTAGCTGTTGTTATAGAATAGTAAGAAGCTTGGAAAATTCCAGGACAAGTGAAATAGGGAAGCTGAGACATAAACAGCAGTTTGTATCTACCTAGTAAATCCCTAAACCAAGGACACTTAAGAGTAAATGGTTTGCACTTCTCCTTCCTAACCACAGGGTAAATAGTTTAACCCACCCTGCTCAGGGAGACAGATAACAGAAATCCAATTAAGTGCCATTTACCAACCATACCCAAGGACAGACAAATTAAGAGAATAAAGCACACCTGTGCCATTCCCTTTCCCCTCCGCCACATCTTCCCCCCACACCTATCTCCTAACCAACTAACCGCTTAGGGACCCCATGAGACTTGCAACCAGGGGAGCAATGGACAGTGGCAGCTCGTCCCAGGCTAACCCCCTGAACCTCTCTCCAAGGCCTCCTTTTCCCTCTTTCCTCTGATTTCCCAGTGAGCCAAGGCAGCCCAGCCTAGGATCTCCTGTTGCTTCATCCATACTCTTCCTTGTTTCACTGCCCTAAGTATGTTTCTGCTGTGGTCAGTAAATTCTTGCTTGCTTTTCTACACTTTGTCTCTTGACTGAAATGTTACCCTCAAGAATACAAAAACCGAGGTCTCCTTATCTCTTCTCGTCATCTCCCTGGTAACAATATTGTGTCCCCAAAACCTAGTGTGACATAGTATCTAGCCCAATAGCCTCTCAATAAATATTTGCTGAATTAAAATGAATTGTTAAATATACAGATGTGTATGATATATATACAATAGATGCATACGTTATATTTTATTTTCTGTCTCCTTTGGACATGGCTCTGCTTACCAGCTTAAAGTACTTCTAATTTCAATCACTTTTCATCTAATATTTTGCAGAGAGTGTTTGGCAGGTTCAGGTTCTGGCCTGCTAATAATAGCTCACCTCGAAAGGGGTCAATCAAATGCATGAAAATTTTGTTTTGCCCTTGCAGTCTTGCCAATTTGAAAAGCTCACCATTGAGGGCATTTATTTTCCAATGTTTGAAGTTCAAAATTAAGTTCTTTCTGCCCCCTTGTTAAATATTTAGTCACAGATAAGTACTTCCTTCCAACTTGTCATATTAATTTATTGCTCATCCTACATAATAAAAGCCTAATATGCAAATTGTCCCCTCGGGCGGTCGTTGGACTAGGAGTTCGACAGCTCGCTATGATGTGCACTGACCACCAGCGAACGGCATGGAACATGGCGGATGTTGGCGATGCAGAGCTGGCAGCGGGCAGCAGTGGAGGCGCTGCTGGCCCCAGTGGGCCCTGATGAGAGCAGGACTGCAGCGGGATGATGGAGCAGGTGAGTGGGCAGCGTGGCAGGTGGGGCTGTGGGGCTGCGAGGCTAGGGGCACAAGCTGGGGCCCGATCTCCGCAGGCCACCTTGAGGGACCCTTCCCTGCCCCCCCACACACAAACTTGTGCACCAGGCCTCTAGTAAATACATGATATGGAAAAGGATGTTGGATACAGGAAGTCTAAGGCTTAGTTAGGGACAAGAGAAGATTAAAATAATGAACCAAGAAAGCATATTTTCCTGGGAGACACAATGTCAGCGATAAGTAAAAGAACGCAGCACACTGAGTCCAGGTCAATTCTCAGGGACTGCAGTGGCATTTGGTTTACCTGTGAGCTTTCCCTCTATGAAGAAGAATCTACCCACCAGGCAGCTGGAACTAAATGGGAAGTCTCATCACCAACTCAAATGAAATCTTGAAGACTGACCTCCATCTTTTCTGCTCAATGGCTCTTCCAAGCATGTTACTTTTATTGATTTCAGAGAGGAAGGGAGAGACGGAAACATCAATGTTGAGAGAGAATCAGTCATTAGCGGCATGCCCCACTTTGGGGATTGAGCCCACAACCTGGGCATGTGCTCTGACAGGGAATTGAACCGTGATCTCCTGGTTCAGAGGTCAACACTCAACCACTGAGCCATGCCAGCTGGGTCCTCCTTTCTTTCTCCTACAAATTCCTGGCCACTAAAACTTCAATTCATGAACTCATATTGGAATGAGCCCTCCCCTGGTCAAGGAAGGGCTTAAAAGAAACACATGAGGAACAGTGACAGTAAAACATTAATTCAGTGGATCCTAATCCTGAATGTGTTTAAGGATCCACAGGAGATTTGAAAAAATTCAGATTCCCTGGTGCCTCAACCCCTCACCCCCATTATCACACACTGAATCTTTCTCTAGGCTCTGATTCTGCATTTTTCACCAGTGCCCCAGTGATTGTGACTTGGATGGCCTACACATGTAGAAACACCAAAATAGAGTGACATTTAAAACTGAGAGGGAGCCAGGCCTGTGAGATTTGAAAAAATTCAGATTCCCTGGTGCCTCAACCTCTCACCCCCATTATCACACACTGAATCTGCACTGAGAGGGAGCGGGGCCTGTCGTGAGTCAGTGGTTGAGCATCAACCTATGAACCAGGAGGTCACGGTTCGATTCCTGGTCAGGACACATGCCTGGGTTGTGGGCTCGATCCCCAGTGGGGGGCATGCAAGAAGCAGCCAATCAATAATTATCTCTCATCATTGATGTTTCTATCTCCATCTCCCTTCCTCTCTGAAATAAATAAAAATATATTAAAAAAAACAAACAAAAGAAACTAATAAGGCAACTAAAAGAAAGAGAGGAAGAGCAGTTCAGCTCTGATTAACATAACCACTGCTTTGCAATCAGCATATCTAAAGAGCAGCTATTTTAGTTCCACATACACACAGGTTTTGTTTTATAGTTAGCTGGTGTCTTTATTTTGAATTTACACAAGAGATGGGACATGGGATTTCCCTTGGGACTCAGACCGTCTATAGCACTGGCACAATCCCCAGAGGTTGGGAAGCTTGTGTCCTCCCCAATTGCCTGTCCCCACCCTGTTGCAATTCAGTCAAATCACCGTGTTTCTACATTTGTAGACTCTTTAGGTAAGATGCTCCCTAACTCCTCATTTTGTGCACAACACATTCCCATTCCTAACTTCTATCTCCACTGATGATTATTCTCCTTGTTGTGTTCTGCTCTACTTACAAAAAGGCATCGTTCTAAGTCAATCATATGCTATTTTTACTCCATCATCAGATACTTCTACTTCCGGATATCTTTATGTTAATAACCTTGAAAAAAGCAATTATAAAAATAAACTTATTGCTCGTCTCTCTTCTACTTTCTTTTTCTAATTGTACAGCTTCGCTTCTCATTGTCTCTTGCTAATCTTAGCACTCGTCTTTACTAGAACAGCTAAAATGGACATGGAAATAAAAGTCAGGTAATGATACCCAGCCTACTGTGGTCCATTGCTGCAACACAATAAAGTGCAGAGCAACCTCAGGCAATCTTCTCTAAAACAGGGATAATAACTCCTGCCTCTAAAGGTCTCATCAGGATCTTGAGTCCCCAGTGAGATCATAGATGTGAAAGTATTTTGAAAATATTTAAATACCTCTTCAAAGGAAATAGAGTGAGAGCAATAGCAATTTAAATGGCTATTTCATCCCTGCTGGCATGGCTCAGTGGTTGAGCGTTGACCTATGAACCAGGATATCACAGTTCAATTCCCAGCCAGGGCACATGCCCAGGTTGTGGGCTCGACCTCCGGGGGGTGGAGGGGGGGTGTGTGCAGGAGGCAGCCGATCAATGATTCTCTCTCATTATTAATGTTTCTATGTCTCTCTTCCTCTCCCTTCCTCTCTGAAATCAATTAAAAAATATTTTAAAAAATAAGTGGTGATTTCAGTTCATCATATAATGTACATGAATAAGATGACTTACAATGTACAGCAAGATTCACCAAGGGGGGTTGATAAGCAGTCGATCAGTTCATCATTAGGGATGTATTTGTATGATGTATGAATTTGTGGGCCAAGCATCACACATACATTTTGTGTCTCTGCTGCCTTCAGGAGAGATGAACCCGCCAAAGAAGTCCCCAGAACGTAGAACCTTTGTAGGAATAATAGGGTGAAAAAGCCAGATGTGGTAAAAACACAGACATTGTCTATTGGAAAATATGAAAAAACATCTTATTTTTTTTTGGTTTTGGCAAATGCTAATAGTGACCTCCTTCTGTCTAATTGCCCATTGGAATGGGTTCCTCATAGGGCTGCCTTTTGAAAAACAAATCCAGGGATCAGGCTCTTTCCTGGTTGGCCTTTATTTAAGTCATGGAGTCCTTCTGGTTGATAGAGCACCCTGAAAAATATTTAAATGCCCATTGTTTTCTGTTTCTTAAATTTTATCATGAATCCAGAGAGAAGTGGATCATCTTTTCTGCTTTACCATGTACTTATCAACAAAGCAAACAACCTAAGTTGTTTTTAAATAATTTGCTTTTGTAACTTAGGCATTCAGACCACCTGGAAACAAAGAGAGAAGAAACAAAAGAATGAAGGTTGACACAAGATGACAAGATCTTACAATTCTAGGGCCCAAAGGGGACTCCTGAGGAATCACCTTGCTTGGCTTGGTTCTGAGACTTGCCTGGAAGTGCTCCTGGTGGGGGGAGGCACGGCGTCCTTGGAAAGCAGCGGAGAAAGATTCCGTGGTTCAGGGGCCTCTCTTTCTGCCCATCATTTTGGAAATGCTAATTCTATCCAGTGCATAGAATATAATGCCCTGGGTTCACAATCAAGATGCTATGTCTCAGGACTATGGGCTCTGGGATAGACTGGCTTCACAGACGAAGGGCATCCACATTCCCTTGTCATTGAAGGGAGCACACATATCTGTCTCATGCCAGAGTAGAAGAAATATTCTCCAGTGAAGGCAGCAGACTTATAAATTAATTCCTTATGATAAATTCCAAATGCTCCTAAAAGAATGATGTTTTTCTTATTAAAGTCTTTTGAGATGTGCATCATCAGTCAGAATGTCATGGGGCTTATCAATATTGTATCTGCTGCAAAGTGTTTTTAGAGATCAAAAAAGTTCATAGAAAGTGTAGCAGTGCAGAACATCGTATCGCAGAGTTTCTCAAAGTTGGTTTCTCTGTGCATACGTATTGTTTTCTATCAAGGACTCACAACTGACTCCAAAACTGATTCCCCCCTGGAGTTTCTAATGGCAAACATTTTTCTAAAATCATAATGAGTGATCCCAGAGATATCATTTCACATTAGAGTTTGCTGCTAGGCCAGAACCAGGGTGAGTTGGGAGAGGTGCCTAAGGTTCAAAATGTAAAGGCTGCACACTCACTCTCAGGGGTGTGGGCTCACTCTGGGCTGTGCCTGATCCTGAGAGGGAGGACCTCCTTAATGTGCCCTCAGTGCCTCTCTGGCCTCATCCTGGCCCTGGCCCAGGTTCCCTGACAGAACATCGAGAATGCAGAAGACACCTGACAGTTTTGGACGCTGATTCAGCAGGGGGAAGTGTAGCAATCGTGATTAACAGCACAACTGTTGAAGACCCGTGTAGGCTTTGCTAGTGACCACAGGGGTGACCTGGGGCAAGCTGGGCCCAGACAGCACGTCCCATGATGCAATGCTGCACTCCCTGCTCCGAGCCCCACCTCAAGGATGACCAACACATGCTGCTATGCACAACTGTCAACACTTTGCAGACAATTAGCGGAGGCAGGTCTGACATGCCTACATCCACTTTCCACTTTCTACACCTCAACTGGTAAACTTCAGGCCTCAGAAGCCTCTAGGAGACATGGGAGATGAGGTAAATAATACTGACTTCTTTACTTTTTCATTGGTCCATCCCCACTGGACGCCCCTTTTGGTTATTTGACATTGGCGCTGCTCTCAGACCCAGAATATTCTGCCTCCATTTCAACACAGTTTCCTCTCCACACTGCCTCCCACACGGCCCACTCCATCATCAAGCAGCATCTGCATTCCCTCAGCCTCTTCTCTAGACTCTCCTTCCTCCAGACTGTCACCCTCCAATGGTGACAGCTTCGCCTGCCGCTCACTCTAGTGGAGTCTATTGGTCACAACAAACATTAACTGACAACTCAAGGTCAGGTATGGTGTGAGGGCCCCGTGCTTTTATTGTATGGCCCATCATTGTCATCACTTTCTTATCTAAACTGTCTTGTGCTTTGGTTGTATCTACTCGGAAAACTCCAAGCCAGGGTGAAACTGGCCAATATCTTTCAGTTGAAGTACTGACAGAAACAAAAAACAAACAAACAAACAAACAAAAAAACATGGCTGGGTAGATGGTGAATTCCTGGTTGCCCATCTCCACAGGCTCTGAATGGTATCCACTTCTATTTCTCTAGTCAACTCACTCTCCTCTTTATACAACAAGTATTTCAAACATTCTCCACTTTGTTCCAGTTTTTGACTTTTCTAGTCTTATCTTTGTCTTGCCATCTGAAGATGATCTTACTTTCTAATTCTCAGATAAAATTTAAATGTTATGACATAGGAGCTCCTTTAACTTCCTACCTCTAGATTAATAGTTCTTTCCTAAATCAGCACACACCTTCCTCTTCCTTCTTCAATATTCCACAGATACCTCAATCTATGCAAGTACAAATTGAATTTATGCTCTTTCCCTCACACTTCTCCTCTATTGTTAACCACCCCAGTATACAGAGCTCTAAATGTTCCTCACTCCTCATCTCCAAAAAGTATACTTTTTTTCTGAGAGAGAGAGAGAGAGAGAGAGAAACATTGAGTTGTTGTTTCAGATAGTTATGCATTCATTGGTTGCTTCTTGTATGTGTCCTGATCTGAGATTGAACCCATAAAATAACCTTGATGTATTGAGATGATGCTCTAACCAACTGAGCTACCAGGCCAGGGCCTATCAACACTTTCTCAAGTACCTGTAGGCTCTGCTCTGGCCCAAGCTACCTTTATCTTTTGTCCACACTAGGGGTTGGTAAACAAGTTCATTGGAACACAGCCACGCTCTTCCATTTACAGATCATCTATGGCTGCTTGCCCTACAAGTGCAGAGTTGAGTAGGTGCCACAGAAACCTTATGATCCACAAAGCAGAAAATATGTGCTTTCTGGTTCTTTACGGTGACAGTTTTCCATCCTGTCCTTGATCTCCACTATTGCAAGAACCTCCTAAAGGCACCCTGCCTGGTACTCTAGTCTCAGGCTCCTGCCCCCCTAGTACAGCTGGTCATCACATCCCCATGCCTGGAAGCCTTCAAAGCTTGAGCATCATGCTCGGGATAAAATGCGGTGTCCTTAGCCTGGCTCCTTGGGTCTTGTGATCGGCCCATCTACCTCTCTCACCCTCACCTTGCCCCATTCTCCTCCTTGTTCACCATGCCCAGCAGTGCTTTCTACCTCTTGGTTCTGCCAATGCACCCTTTCATGCCTCAGAATTTGGGAAATTCAATTTTCTCAGCCTTGGAGGACCTTTTTCTCCCTCGATTTGCCCCTCCCCCGATCCCTACTTTTTCTTCAGGACTCTGCTAGGCCTCCCCTCCCCCAGGAAGCCTCTCCTTCTTCCCGGATGAGGTTAGGTGCCCTGTTTCACAGCACTGTGTACTTTTCTTTTAAAGAGTTTATCGCCAACTGCTCTTAATTCTTTGTGAAATCATTTGTGTAATGTTTGCTTTTTTTAGATAGACGGCAAGCGTTATGATAGAAAATCTCCGACTATCTGGTTCAGAAATGTTTTCTTCAGGACATGACACAGTGCCTGGCACAACATAGGAACTCAGAAAATATTTTTTAAATAAATGGATGAATAAGATTGTGCTGATGATACGGAGAGGTAATATACACATGCCATTTAGTTACTTGCCTGCTACTGGCAAAAGTTAGATAATATTCATATTTTGGTATTATGCTCTTTTTACTTTGAAATGCTTCTAGACTTCTTGATTCAACAAAAAAAGAAGGTACCTTAAAAGGCATTTTATTCTTGTAACACATAGCATGAATCGTTTTTATTGATTTCTTCTGTTTGGTTGCCTATAACAAGCATATCTGACTTTTTATAGTGCGAGGCCTCTAAAACACCACTGTATCCAATCCTAGAAGCCAAAAATCACACTGGTGTGTGTATCCTTGGCTGCATAGTCCTTGCTGCCCTCCAGATCTACACCTCATCACTCTCCCCTTGCTCCATGCCTCAGGAGGCTGACCTCCTGTGAGCTCTGTGCCTTCTGCCTTCTGTTGGGTTTGACCAATGGGCACCACCAACCAGAGACTAAAGGCAGGGCAGCAAGAAAAAGGCACTCTCCACCCACCCCGCCCCCCTCCTATGCTGCGGTTGACAGTGACTCTGTTTCTCTACCCAAGGTTGTAGGTAGCTCCTACTAGGGGACATCTCTAACCTGCCACTCTCACCGAGCCCTCTCTGTAGGTACTGCTTCCTCTTGCTTCTTCTGGCCTAGGGTAGTTACAGCTCCTGCTGCTGCTAGCCTTGGCATGCTTCATTATCCCTTAACTTGTCCACACCTCCGTCAATTAAAATCTCCTCAATTATTCCTGTCTCTGTGTGCAGTCTGTTTTCTGATAGGATCCTGACTCATTCAATTCCATCGCCTAAATCAGGGGTGGGGAACCTTTTTGCTGCCAAGGGCCATTTGGATATTCAGAACATCATTCATGGGCCATACACAATTATCAACTTAAAAAGTAGCCTGCTGTACGTGGTCAAACAGTTAATTAACTCACCCCTAGTGCCTTGCAGGGCCAGACCAAATGATTTTATGGGCCTTATACAGCCTTCGGGCTGGCCGTTCCCCACCCCTGACCTAAATAAATAGAATGAAAGCACGTCAAGTGTTCTTACGTGCTTCTCTGTGTCTGTCAGCGACCGCTAAGTAGGTCTGCAAGCTTGGCTGATATGGCTTACGTGCTATTACCCCCATTTCTCGGGCGGACAGCAGGATCTGGAAGCCCTCAAAGGAAGGGATGTAGCCACACTTCCAGAGCCTGGAGGTGGCAGAGGCAGAGGCAGAGCTGCACCTCAGCGCTGAAACTGGCACATGGAATGCAGAGCTCTATCCCAGCTACTTCCCTCCCAGAGGACTACCTGGACAGCAGCCCTCAAAGGAAGGGATGTAGCCACACTTCCAGAGCCAGGAGGTGGCAGAGGCAGAGGCAGAGGCAAAGCTGCACCTCAGTGCTGAACCTGGCACATGGAATGCAGAGCTCTATCCCGGCTACTTCCCTCCCAGAGGACTACCTGCCAGAATCTGGACAGCGAGGATCCCAGATCAATCATTCTTGGAGACAGAGCTCCTACGTGAGTCTGAGCCAGGTGAATTCTGCAGCCGGTGGATGTGCAGCTGGCTCTGTGCCCGCTTCTGGAGCAGGTCTGGGAAGCATTCCCAGATGGCTTCTGAATGCCATGGCTTTTTCTGGCTGCATTCCTGGGGGAGGTGAGAAAACACACATAGGTCTCCTAGCTGCAAACCCAAGCAAAGAGCACACTGTCATATCTTTAGCAAATGATAGCACACAAACACAGAAAGCCAAAGCACTGGAGAGAGCCATATCCACCCAGCTAAGTAATTCGCTCTTTAGAGCCACGGGGCAGCCAGGGTAGAAGATTCTCTATCCTCTTTATGGAGCAATTGTCCTTAAAAACGACCACATGGGTCTTTGAACAAATCACAGATTAACCCTTCATTATAGTCTCTTAATTTCCTCTTCTGGGAAGTGGGGTTCTGTCCATTGGTAAGAAGGGGAGCAATTACTCACTAAGGTAAGCAAAACTATGGGCCTTGAATTTTAAAATCCTAAAATACAAAACTATTACTGATTTATCTCCTTTTGTTTAGGTAGGAGGCACCTCCCATAACAAGGCAGCATGAGTCCTAGTTGAGAGTATAGACTCTGGAGCCAGACTACCTGGGTTGGAATCCCAGTTCTGCCACTAACTAGCTGTGATTTGGGTAAAGTAACTTAACCTTGCTGTGCCTGTTTTCTTACCTGTAACAAAGGGATAATGATAGTATCTACTCCATTGGCTTGACATGAAATTAAATGAGTTATTATATGGAAAGCACTTTGAACAACATCTCATGTGTGATAGACTACCTATAGGAGGTACTGGGGAGTAAAGTTATTTCAGTAATTATATCCATGTATCTTTAGATAGACACCTCTGGAGTATTGATCATTCCATAATTTTATATCTTTTTTATTTGTTTGTTTGTTGCCCAAATAACTTCCAGGGTGAAACAACAGATCCTAGGAAAGCTTTGCAGCACTGACAATCCTTAGGTCAAGGGGACTTGGCTGTGTCTTAACTGTCATCAGGAAGAGACGCTACCTGGAATGCTAATGTTTGGAAAAGCACATTCTGGCACACAGATTCTGCCTGGCAAATCCATCAGTTATGCCCCAAGAATAAGGGGAGCGCCAGGTGTCTTACCTGTAGGACTGATCTAGGTGATGAGATGCCTTTTCAGCAGACCATCCATCACTGATAACTGAAGGTCTAGTCCAGGTCCCCATCCATCACTCACAAAAGCCTTTATTTAGGCTGTCCCATAAGGCAAGCACAGCTTTGTACTTCTCAGCGGCTGGAGTAGTGTGTGTTCTTCCCTCTCCTTTTGTCTTTTTCAAATTCCTATTGGAAATCAGTATCCCGCCGGGTTTTCCATAAGCGAGCGTTGGCTTCCTCTGCTGGCTTTCAATTAAAACACGAGTCTTCCAGGTCTGAGGAGCAGCTCATTCTCCAGCAGGCTGTCCTCCTCTTAGGGAAATCTCGATTGACTGACGTTCTTAAAGAAAACACTTCAGCTCCCCTGAGAAGACAAGTGACTGTCCTTCAACAACTCAGTAATAATGGCCGTTTCCTATTGAGTACTTACTATATGCTAGGCACTATGCCAAGCACTTTATATACCATTCTCACTTAATTCTCACAATCATCCTATGAGATAGGCACAAGAGTTCATTGTCTGAGTCTATAGGGCAGTGGTGTCCTGTAGAAATGTAATATGAGCCACCCATGTGATCACATATATCATTTGAGTTTTCTAGTAGCCACATTATAAAAAGAAACAAGGAAAGCTAATTTTAAGAATATATTTTGTTTAATCTAATATACCTGAAAATAGACATTTCAACATACAATCAATATAAAAGTTAATAATGAGATATATTACATTTTTTTGTATTAGCTCTTCAAAATCTTACTTCCAAATAATAAATGTAGAAGGAATAAGGGAAGCGGAAAATCACTATTTGTCAAAATCACAGTAATAATTGCTGCACACAAGATCCTCCTATGAATGCTAAAATTAGAGAATGAGAAGTTGAGGAAAAGTAGAATGTTTTCATACTTGAAAATCTCTCTCTCAAGGTGTTTATTAATATCAAAGGGAGAAACAGTGACTTGACAGGGGAGAAACCCAACAGACACCATCTTAACAAAGCGAGCAGAATTAGCATCACCAGTAACAGGACATGTCAACATTGTTTGCACCCAGGTAGGATGCACAGAAGGGTACATCACTTCTGAGATCTTACCCAAAATCTAAACCTCAATCTAATCAGGAACACCCTGAATTGAGAGACAGGATACAAATAACTGTCCAGCACCTTTTCATGAAAGGCAAGGAGAGACTGAGGAACCCTCACAGATTGGGAGAGACTGAGGAGTTGTAACAACCAAATGTCGTACTCAGAGGATCCTGGATTGGATCCTGAAGCAGAAAAACGATATTAGTGGAAAAAACTAGTACAAATTCTTTTTCCCCTGCCTCAGGTTTATTTGAACAAATAGCACAGGAGGACACCTCCATGCAGACAGCAGCCCAGCGGTCCTTCCGTCCTTCCATCGGCAGACAGAGGCCTCTACTGTGGAGCTTTCATGGGGGGCCTGACCATCATTGGGGGCCTGAACCAGAGCCAGAGCCTGAGCAGGAGCTATAGCCATAGCCTGGAGATTGGTTTGAGTGTTGGCCTCATGGCCCAGGCATTATTGGCCTGCATCTTCCCCAGACTCTTCTTATTGTAAGTGCGTATTCCTCAGGAACGCGGGGTCCATCCCCTTAAGAGATTCACATTTTTGTGATTGGGGTTTCTCGATGCTGTTTCTGTGACATTTCAGGACTGGTTGTGCGTGCTGTGGTTCTTGGCCTTGGCCATATCTGCACTGAAGCCCATGACTCCCCACAACTGGTGCAATTTGAATAGGTCTATCGTTAAAAAAATCATGTGCCAATGTTGATTTCCTGGTTTTGACCATTTACCCTAGTTGTGTAAGTTGCTAACATTAGGGAAATCTGGGTAAAGGTTGTGCAGGAACTCTGTACTAGTTTGGCAATTTTTTCTGTAAGTCTAAAACTATTTCCAATTAAAAAAATAAAAGAACACAGTGCAAGGAAAATAAAAAAGCAAATTGCTTACAAAGTATCTTTGCAATTATTTCAAAAGATGCAGGAATCTATGAAGTTGATGAAAATATGGAAGTATTGCTAAAAATACATGAAAAACCACGGACAAACTAGGTAAAACAGCATTTGGAGAAGAAAAATCAAGGATGGTAACAGGATGTGGGTTTCAAAAAAAACAATGATTTAAATGTCAAGGAATTTTGAGAGATCTTTGGGAAAATGAACGAAGCTTTCTAATATTGTTGCCAAAAAATTCTGCTATAAAATCATCCATTGAGAGAAGGCTGTTGTATCCTGCCACAAATCATTTTAGTTTAAAAATTATGCCAAACCTCCACGTGATATTTACTTGTGTTCATTCTAAGAATAAACACATAGTTGCAATTTTAATTTATGTTCTGTTGCAGAAGATACCATTTTATTTTCATAACTTCATTTTTTAAAATATGTATTTTTATTTATTTCAGAGAGGAAGGGAGAAGAGGGAGATAGAAACATCAATGATGAGTGAGAGTCATTGATGGGCTGCCCCCTGCACACCCCTACTGGGAATTGAGCCCACAACCTGGCCATGTGCCCTGTTCAGGAATCAAACCATGAACTCCTGGTTCATAGGTCAATGCTCAACCACTGAGCCATACCAGCTGGACTGTGGCTTCATTTTTTAAAATTTTAAATAAAAACCTCACTTAAAATTTTAATCATCTTCAAAGGCTTGACCTTGATTTATTCCAGCCTCAATTATCCTTGAACTATGTGCATTTCCCATCAGTTAGTGGGAGATCCAGGACCGAATCCCAATGACCTGACCCTTCAGCCCAGGTTCCATGCTCCACGCTCCTGTCTCATGCAGTGAACACAGACACTTTCCACCCTGCACTGTGCTCACGTCCCAAAGAGGGGCCACCTCTTTGTTCCCATTACCTGATCAAAGTCACGCAAAACAAGTTCATGTCCTTGGTGAGGAAAAATCGCCCTAGAATGTCTTATTTTTTTTTATTATAGTCCAGGAATTTGTTGAGGATGGGCAACTCAATGAAGAGAATGGATATGAATGAGGCCATTTGTCCCTAAGACCATGAAACCTGCAGATGGCATTCATTTTGAAATAAACTCACTGAATCCTAATTGAGAAACAAAACCGATAGCCAATAAAGTCATTCAAAATATTTATAGTGTCCAACCTGTGCTCTTGGGAAATGAGACTTAAAGAGGCTGGGAGACTGAAGAAGGGAGACACATGTCATCAGAAACGAACTTCCTACATTTGAAACTCAGTAGTGAATGATATGAACAGAAAACTAATAAGTTACCGTCAGGGGTGAGAGGATGGGTACAAAACAGGTGGAAGAACCCTGGAGAAGCCAGGCGGGAGAACATTCTCAAATGGCCCCCTGCTACCCAGGAGCAAGCACTGCTTTCCAGTGATATACACACTCACACTCACAATGGAAACAGGTGATCTCAATGGGTCATTATTCAAGTGCAATGTGTTATCAGTCTGTCCCTAGCCTTGAGGTGGGGAGGTTTGCCTTGGAGAGAAGCTCTCGGTCATAGGAATGAAGCCAGGCATGGCTATTTTCTGTGTGTACACAGGCTGGCATATGGGCCCGTTTAGATGCATCTTTATCCTGAAAAGACCCTCAAGATAATTGGAAAGTGGCCAATCTCCTAGTCCCCTATTGTGCTGACAGTTGGAAAGATTCCAAACTGGGGCCAAGCCAATGTCAGGAACCTGTGGTCTGATCTGTTCTTTTTCCTGAAAGTTGCAAGAAGATTGGGACCCTTTCTATTGGCCCTGAGTGGGCTGAAATCCTGGTAGGGCCACTCTCATCCCAACCACAGCGCTACTGCCACAATTACCGAGGAAAAGAAGGGATGGTGGGAATGAGGAGGGTGACAGCGGACCCTCTCTTGTTCTATGCTTGTAGCTCTTTGTTAATTCTTCACAGACCTTTAGTCTAGAGATTTCCTTTTGCTGAGTGTCCCGGCTGTGATTCCTCAGATGGTAGTTTAGTGGA
>NW_005353967.1:1503274-1522152 GCF_000412655.1 Myotis brandtii | reverse complement strand
GTCACTTGGTCCTTGGTCACTTGGGTCTCTGGTTCCCAGGGAAAAGTCCCCATCCTTTTACACATGAATATTTACCTCATTCTGCCAAAGGGAATGCAAAATCAGCCTGCTGTCACCATACATACCCATCCCCCCTCCACCTGCAGCTCCCCGGGAGACTGGCAGCATCAGGTGGGGGCTCAGAAGAGAAATGCCAATGTGAGCCTCTGGCTTCCAGTGGCTCAACAGTCCCAGAAACCCCAGCTGACTAGGAGGTGGGGTACTTTGACTTTAGTCACTCCTGGGCCTCAGGTTACACGCAGCCTTAGTTGCTCCCATGGTATATCTTTGGCCGAGATGCTCTGCTACCCACCCAGGTAGCGGTGTCAGGTGAGCATAGCAGTGAAGAGCCATGCATCCTCTCCTCTTTTTTTTGGTTAACCTTCACCTCCATTGACTTTTAGAGAGTGGAAGGGACGGGGAGAGACAGAGAGAGAGAGAGAAGCATCAATATGAGAGAGACACATCGATTAGTTGCCTCCTGCAAGTGCCCCAACAATAGCAGTGAAGAGCCATGCATCCTCTCCTCTTTTTTTTTGGTTAACCCTCACCTCCATTGACTTTTAGAGAGTGGAAGGGAGGGGGAGAGACAGAGAGAGAGAGAAACATCAATATGAGAGAGACACATCGATTGGTTGCCTCCTGCAAGTGCCCCAACAAGGGCTGGGGATTGAGCCTGCAACCGAAGTATGTGCCCTCGACTGGGGAATCGAACCCAGGACCCTCTGTTCTTGCGTGAAACAGTTGCCTGGAGAGGCAGCAGAGTAGACTTGAAGGGTAACTGTGCTGCCTTCGTGAGGATCAAGTCTAAGGGGTGAGAAGAGAGCAAGCAGGGCCAGAGAGAGGTGTGCATTCAGAATGACAGTGTGGATGGGAGGAGAAATGAGCTCAGAAACCAAAAGAAGCTAGGTTGACACTGAGCAGAGAGGGGAGGGGAGGGGAGGCACTAAGCAGAGAGAGGTGGGGAGGGGAGGGCAGGTACTGAGCAGAGAGGTGGGGAAGAAGATGCTGTAGGTAGATGACCCAGGGGGAATAAGATAAGACATGGGCTAGTTATGGTGGTTCAGTAAACCAAAGGCACAAACCCTGGACACAAAACAGGGTTTCTTTTTTTTTTTTCAGAGCCTCTGAGGAATTCTGCTAGGTGTGGGCAACACCTCAAAGCTACTCTGAAAACAAAGAGCTGCACAGACTCTTCCAAATTCAAAACAAGGCGCTTGTTATAACCAGCCTCAGCCAAGGTGCCAGCGTCTCATGGCACCGGAGTATAAGAGGTATCAATGGCTTGGCCCCAGGAGCTCAGCCCTGACACTCTCCATCCTCACTGCTGGCCATAGGGGCCATCCCACACTCCTCATGGGGGTTGGGGCCCTGTGTATTTTCCTGTGGGGTCTACAAGCCCAGCCCAGCCCCTCTGGCAGCCCTTGCCTGCTCCTGGCACAGTGCGCTCTGCCCCACGCGTCTCCCCACACAATCCCACCAAGACCAGGGAGCACACACCGCTCAGCTGCAGTTTGTTCTTGATTCTCTCAAGAAATAACTCTTGGCTCTTTGCTCCTGAGCATTGGGAGAGCTTCCTAGAGAAAGAGAAATGCAGGATGCCGCCCAGGCTCCAGGCTTCTGGCGCGATTATAAATATAGGAAGCAATAGCTGCTGGGGCCGCCGTCGCAGTGGCTGTGACCTGGGAACACTGCTGAAGCCACACTGCACTCTGCCCGAGTCGGAAGGCCTGGCTGCTAGGATGCACTTGGTGTCCTGCTTTGTCTCGGTGGCTATGTGCTTTCTAGCATTCACATGACACTGATGATCAGGAGGTCTCCCCACGGTGGATCATAGAGGCACCAAGGGCTGTGGCTGAGGCTCATGCATTTCTATTTATTAAACATTAAGTCTTCCTAAAGGAAAACCACTGACCCAGAAATGAAGATGAGCACTGTGGGGAAATTTGTTTAAAAAGCACATCTTTTCCATCCACTTGTCCATTTTCTAACAGTCCTTCCAAGTGTGTTTCATGCCCATCAGCACATCTTTTCCATCCACTTGTCCATTTTCTAACAGTGTGTTTCATGCCCATCGTATCTACATAGGAGTTCTGTTGCCTGGATTTTTTCTTTAAGGATGAAAAGAGTAACCTATGAGGGAAGACGAAAGTCAATAACTGTATGCCAGTAGTAATTGCTAAGAATGTCACAATGTGAAGACACGAGTATAATGCCTCAGTAACTGAAATAACTTAAAAAGCGTTATCTACGCTGCATAAATGCGGGGAGGGTGCCACCCTGAAGCGGGAGAAAGACTGTCAAACACTCTCGGAGACTTGGAATTGGCCTCCGCACACAGGGTGAAGCTGGGTGATGGCACAGGCATATTTCCTCAAGTCTGCCTGGCAGTCAGTGATCTAGGACGCGGTGCCATGCAAGGTAAAAGGAGAAGTCGGGGCGATGGAGGAGGGAGCGTTCTCCCGATGCTGTGAGCTCTTCCATGAAGGAGACGCTTCTTGCTGAGTTAGGTTGGCAGAAGCAGATGCTGCTGACGCTCCCACGGCCCCCCACACAACTCTCCCATAAAATCAAGCCACTGCCTGGCGAGGTCTCACGCTCTCATCTCATAGTAACAATAAGACCCTTGGGACTGACTAGACAAAGCCACATTTCTGAATGAATGAAAACGTACTCAATGGATGTCCTTCATTTTCCACGTGGCTGGCAGGACTTGGGGAGTGTTGAAACAGGTCAACATTACTCGCCTCTGGTTAAACAGGAACACAAGCCTTCCAGCCCCTATGTACAGGAAGTGAGGCCTCTTGGGTTGACAAAAAGTAGGTCTACCCATGAGTGTTACCATCTGAAGACTGTAATAGTTGCCTCCACCAGTGGGTGAGCTGAGTAGCTGGGCCAGCGCTCTATAATGCCCTGGCAACACTCAGGGTCTTCATTCAAACATCTGCAGGGTGCCTTGTACGTGCAGGCACTGAACTAGTAACCAGAGCGTATACCAAGAGGCCCCAAGTCCTGTTTCTGCACCAGGGTAGGTAACAGGCTCATATGCTCAAGTGGGATTTTCCCTTACGATGGCCCAGCTAGTTGGCATGGTGGCCACAGGCCCAGTATAGAGCCAGCCTTGTTGCCCGATGGGCCTGAGGTCGGGCCTCTCCAGCCTCCACGTCTTTGCTCACTACTGTAGAGCAGTGTAGAACTACTGAGAGCTGAGTGACCCGGGGTATCCTCAGCTCCACCTGGGCAGAATCCCTCAACCTGCCTGAGTCATAGGCTCTTTATCTATAAAAAGCAGGTAAAAAAAATACCCTGGGTCCCACACTGGGATAGGGTGTGGAAAAGTGTTTTTAATAACTGTCAGCACTGTGTGACTACACAGTTTTACACAGATCTGGACTCATCACTGAATAGATCCTGTCATTTAATACATTTCTGGTCTCTGCACAAGCACTTGCCATAACATTTCCCACAAAGATAAATACCAAGGGCAGAAGGTGAGGGAGACTCATTACCAGGCAGAATAGCCCTCTTTTTGCCTCTCTTTTAACCTAAAAGGGGCCCGTGCTTGCGTCCCCAGATAGTGAGATGAGTGTGGATCCCCTGGCACAGTTCTGTCTGACACAGCAGAGACCTGACCTTATGGAGTGAATTAGTGTAGCTTCTTACGTTTTTTTCATCAGCCACAAATATGTCTGCCCCTGGCACAGAGATATAAAATTACATGCGTTCAGCTCTTCTGGTGTTTTTATTTTGTTTTGTTTTACTGCTTATATTTAGGTGCAACTTAACATTGTCACATTGTGTGACCTATTTTCTATTTCTATGGGGTAGGTTGGGGGGGGGGGCAAGCTCAAAAGAAAGGTATTTGCATTGCTTAATAACATGATCTGGCCACAAACTAATATGAGGTCTGACACATACACATGCCTTTAGATGTCATGAATAATTTCTTAACAATCAGGCCATAATTTATACATCCACATGAATAGTTTTCTTCCAGAAATATCCGAGGGGAAATTTTTTAATGTTGTTTTTAAAATGTTCTGAAGAATACTCTTACAAGAGGGCTATTTGAAGTTTGTCGCTTTGAAAGTACAAATTTGAGTGTGTCTAGAAAAGTCAATGGCCTTATTTTATTCTCATACATCATGCACTTATCTTTCTTATGTTAATATAGCAGGGTTTATATTCAAATGATTCAACAATTGGTACAGTGAGTATACCCACTAGGCAGAAGAGACTGGCTTACATGTGGTGTCAGAGCAGTGATATGGACAAAAGGATCCACATGCCTTGAGTGGTTTGGGACATTAAAACCCTATGATTACATATGGAGGACACATTCTACCTTCGAGAACTCTTGATCTTAGACTACGTGGTAAACTCGGATGAACTGGGGGAAGGACAAGATCACTCAGGCAACAAATAGTTCCAGCAAGAGTTCTTGCCCTCCATCCAGAGAAAACGCAACCAGAGGGCTTAGGATCGCTTCCAATATTAAAGATTTGTTTAAGCTCATTGCCCCACTCATAATGACATATTGCAATAACAGTGATGGCCCTGCTTTTCATAATGGCAATACAAAGGTGACTGACTGCTTGGACACTTCTACCTATCATAAGTGAAGTCCCTAAGCCATTTAGCCAAAACCCAAGGTTTCGCTTCTATTGCTCTAAGTAATTACTTTTGGGTAAACTTCATTTAATGGCTCTAGTTGCATTTTGTGCTTTTCCAGATCATCGCTCTTCACAATTAACCAGTTGGCTCCACACTTGCTATTTTGAAAGGAAGTCTACTGCTCTATTCCTGACCTTGAGCCCAGGCTCTCCTTTGCCTAGTGACACTCCATGCAGCCCAATAGCACCCTCTTTTGCTCGGCCAAAAGAACAGACTCACCTCTTTGGTGTGTCATATTCCAGACATTTCTGAGTTGTAAGAATCTATTTTCCATCCACTATTTTGTTCTTTTTTGGCTTCATTCAGGTTCTTTCTTCAGCTGGGTTCAGTCTGGATGTAAGAAGTTTAGAGGCTATTTCAACACAGGAGGGTGACCAAGATTAAAACAATAATATTACAGCCTTAGATCTAACAACAACCAAAATGCTCTTCATCCCTGTTGCTTTTTATCTTTGTTGTAAAGTCATCATTAAATAAAAAAGGACTTATCCATAATCTCTAAACAATCGTCTCTTATATGAATGTATGTCATTCCCTCAATTTTGTATCTCTATCATTGCATTTATTACATCATATTATTTGTTCAACTTCTAGAATATGATTTCCTCAAGGGTAAGGTCTGTGTTTCATTGTTTTTTATGCCTAACACAGGGCCTGGTATAGCATATGAATTATAAATATAGGTGCGTGTGTACGTGCACAAATGTGTGTAAGAAAGCAAGAGACTCAAGTCACTGTGATACTCACTTCGAACGGTTACATGTCTCTTATAGTTCTAAGAAGTCATTACCAAGGGACTTTGTCCTGAGATCTGTTAGTGTCCTTTCAGGATTAGAAACCCTGGTTATCTCATAGCATGAGCTACCTCCTTTATGCAAATGTCAGCCAAACCTATGCATTCCAGAAGCAGCCCTAGCCTTTATTATTATCCTAAGAGCCACATGGAGACTATAAAATACCCAATTAGATTTATACTACAGAAAAATAAAAGTTACCTTGTTGGATCACTTTAAAATCCAATCCATGTGTCCCTGGGGGATTCATTAACTGTTCATGACTACAGAAGAGATTTCTGGGCACCAAGTCACGCCTTCTGCAGGGTCACTTTACTCTCATCTTGGACCAGCAATTATTAATCACTCAGCTTGGTCTTACCTTACTTAGGATCTCCATAAACCTGCCTTAGAGTAAACAATTCTTAACATTACCTACAATGCTTTCTCCTAAATTATTTTATGATATTTGTACCTAAATGTCTGTTTTTTTTTTAAAAAAATATTTAGAATGTTCAGAATCCCAAGAGTTCAGATTTTTGTGCAAATTTTAAAATTTGCACTCAATTACAAGGCCTGAAGCCCATAACCTTAGGGTTCTTTCTGTCTTGTCTCTCTGGATTTTTATCTCACTGTATGCTGTTTGAATAAGAGTAAGAAGCGTGCATTGACTGGGGTTGAGTGGCTGTGTAGACTGCTGTTCTAGTTAGATAATGTCACACTGTTGGGCAGAGTGTCATGTCTACACTTAGTCAAGGTCAGATCAAAACTCTTCTACACTTTTAAGCAAAGAGAAAACTTCTCTGCTGTGAGCCATCGCTGCCTTTCTCTTCTTTTAACCATTAAGATACATTACAAATACCAAAGAACATGTTCCAACCTAACGATAATTACTGCATTAAGGGGAATTCCATATAATTAAAAGGGAAAAGTAGACTGCAAACTAGAGATATATTATATATATCTGGGAGGATAACTCTTGAAAGCTGCCCGAGCCAATTTTTTAGCTCCACTTAATTTCATGAATAATTTAAAAACAAAACAGAGGGCTTGCCGTATAGAAAAAAAGTGGGTAAATATTTGTCCAATGGTTGCATGAATACTTTTACACTCTAAAATCTTCATGGCTACTAATTAATCGCATTAGGTGAACATCTCTCTTTGTAAGTGTATAGACCCATGTGGCCAATTTGGAAATGTTTTATTCTATACTAATAATTACCACTCCCTCGAAATATCAGAATCCCACATGAATGGCTTAAAAGATTCAAAAGTTCTCTTGACCCATGTGACTTTATAGGGTCCACCTGGATAATCCAGGCTGCCATCCCCAGGCGGGGCTGACCAATAGAACTCTCAATGATGGAAATGCTCTACATCTGCACCATCCAATGCAGGAGCCACAAGCCACATGTGGCCACTTAGCACTTGAAATGTGGCTAGTGCAACTAAGGCACTGAATTTTAAATTTTATTTAATTTTCATTAATTTAAATTTAAGTAGCCACATGTGGCGAGGCTACTATACTGGAAGGCATGGCTCCATAAAAAGATCATAAAAACAAAATCTGTAACACGGGAGAACACGTTTAAAGGCATTCCTAAAAGCCTCACCAAGTTTGCTCCCCCATGGGGACAGTTTGTTCATTTCTCTTCTGCCTTCCTTTATTGTGATCATTTTTGAATTTTGTAGTTTTAAGGATGGTAAATGCTACTCCATCTGCCAATTCTTTGCTCTTGTGGTTCTTAAACTTGGCTGTGCATCAGCATTACCCCCCGAGATGAGATTCAGCAAGTTTGGGAGGAGACTGGGCATCTGTGTTTTTTAAGCTCCATGGACGATTCTGATCTGCAGCCAGGCTTGGGAACGACTGCTTTACACCAGAGATCCCAAACCGGCAGCCCCTGGGCCAAGTACACCCTCAAAACATATGGTCATTCCACATTGTGTTTTAAAATGTTTTGAATTAGTTGCCAACTTCCACAAATTATAATTTTTTATCTAAAAAAAGTGGAGTAGAGTAAAGGCTGCCCCCTTTGGATAGAAAGCATAACATCTGTGGCTCAACACTACTTACCCACCAGGACAGCTCCCAATAGGCATTGAGTTTGAGACCCCTTTCTTACTCCATATCTATGGAATACTTGCCCCAACAGGCAGCAATTCCTTTACATCAATGCTCCTGCTGGCTGGAGCACCAACTACTTTAGCCATGGGCTGCCTGTAATCATCTTGGCAGGCTCAAGAATATTCTCCTACCATCATGTAAAACCCCTGAATAAATGGTGGGAGATTCAGTAAGACAATGGGTCTCAAACTAGGACTGAGGCCAATCCTGTTCAGGGACACATCATTAAATTTAGGGAAAAGATTGTCTTATTTTTTATATTGTATACACCAAAGTCTCTCACCTGATGTACCATAAGGCCAGCCAATAAGACTGCCAGGGAGGGTATTTCTGATATGGATTTTTATCTCTATTTTGAAAAAAAAACTTTTTATAACTCTCTCATTCTCTACCCAGCTTTCCTTCCAATATATTTGTATTCAGCCATGGTTCTCAACAGGGAAAGCAATTGATCAGCCCTGACCAAATAGCTCAGTTGGTTAGAGCATTGTCCTGATATGCCAAGGTGGCAGGTTCAATCCCTGTTCAGGGCACATACAAGAATCAACCAGTGAATGCACAAGTAAGTGGAACAACAAATCGATGTTTCTCTCTCCTTCCTCTGTAAAAATTAATCAATAAAAAAATTTAAAACAAACAAAAAAAAATAGTTGAACATACTTGTTTGCCTTTTCTCTCTTTTTTTTGAGAATCGTCTATAATGAATGAAAGTGTGTAAACCCAAACGATGAGATGAAATGGAGGAGGGCCATCAGTTAGTTGATGAAAACCAGATAGAGGAGTGCTAATTGATTTAGAAAGGCAGAGGAAGGCATAACTTTGGAGTATTTGTGGAAACAATAGATCTTTATGCCAAACATCTTGCCATCAGTTTTAGGGATTTCACAGGCCTCTGAATCCCACCCACTGATTCCCAGTAGAAGAAAGCATCAACGTGAAATAAGACATACTATTTGATAAACACTTATACTGGATACAATGCACCAAAATGTCAGCTGCCTGGGACAAACACTATGATTCAAGTCAAATACTATGATTAGGCTTTATTATCACAAGGCACACCTTTAGGCTTTAAGTAAAATGCAAGGAACACAGTCTCACTCCCAGGCTCATGTTAAACTAAGTGTCATCTAGAACTTAGTAGATTTCTCAGCACACGATAAATCTGTGGCATTTGAATTTTTAAACAAACCCTCAGAGACATCCATGAAGAGCTGAGACACTTCCTGAAATTGCACCCATGCGCACATTGCAAACAGTCCCTGATGCCTTAGCCTGGTCGGTCTCACTAATTCGGGGCTATTTTGCTCCTGTTCTTTCCCCCTGAGTGGCAGCTGGTGCTGTCATGAAGGTGATGAATTAGGATTCACCCTAAGGCAGGAAACATGCAACATGAAACAATCCTCCTTTCTACCTGGAAATGCCTGCATCTATTTCTACATCTGACAGGTCTCAGAGGTAAAGTGAAGAAGTTCGTTGTTGTTTTTTCACAAGATGACTTGCAGTTTTCTGTTTCAGCCACTTTCAATCATTGAGAATGTTTAGACTTTTCACACATCTCAATTTCCCCCCAAGTAATGCAACAGAAATTCCTTAGAATCTCCCTGTGCTCATCATTCTCCTTTTGCTGCCTGTGGCTGCACTCTCCACCTGCGCTGGGCCCTGGCAGGCTGGCCGGCCACTGTGCACTGCCCCTTCCAGGCTCCCCTGACAACTGTCTCCCAGTAGCCAAGGGGTTGGGAAGGTGGGAGAAGAAAGGAATATTGGGTTATTTCTTTCTCTCTTCCTTCCTGTTTGGCTAAGTCTCAGTAAGTCGTTACATTCTTCCACAACCAGAGGTTCTGCTGATGGCCCCTCAGTTCTCTTGGGCTTCAGGAATTCCATTTCTCCTCGTGTCCCTCTTGTCCTTGGTGTGGTAATGGCTGCCTGCTATTGCTTGCCTGGGTATGCCTCGCTATCCTTTTTTCATTCCCTATCTATAGCTCTGCAGAAATTCCTTAATTAAAGTCCTATCTCTGGAACAAGTTGAAGTCAAATCAGCTTCCTGCTGAGACCATGGCTGACATACTTCATCTGTCTTCTTCTTGAACAGGTAAGACTGGTGAGGCAGAAGGGAGAGAGGAGAGAATGCTTGAAGAAGAGAAAGAAACTGTATGGTTTTTAAAGATGAGACTTAACCGGATAGTAGAGAGACTAAAACCCATCAGAAATGCTCTTTTCTTTGCAATAGATCCCCTAGTAGGATGTCACTAACCTACTTTGCAACTTTGCTTTTAACAAAAACCAGTCTTGATAAACATTTCACTAATTTCCATCTTTTGTTTATTCATTTCAAAGCAAAAATGGAACTTATATTTATTGAGCATATTGTATGTGCTCTTTTAAAAATATATATATTTTATTGATTTTTTTCCAGAGAGGAAGGGAGAGGGAATGGAGAGTTAGAAACATCGATGAGAGAGAAACATCAATCAGCTGCCTCTTGCACACCTCCTACTGGGGATGTGCCCGCAACCAAGGTATATGCCCTTGACCAGAATTGAACCTGGGATCCTTCAGTCTGCAGGCCAACGCTCTATCCACTGAGCCAATCTGGTTAGGGCTGTATGTGCTCTTAACTCTTAATTCTTAAGGTTTTATTAATCCCATTTTAGAAAAGAGAAAACTGAGGCTCAGAGATAAAATAATTTGCTCCAAATCATATAGCTAGCAGGCAATAAAGCCAAAATTAATAACCTAGCATATATGATTTCATATTGATATTGCTTTCTTACATTATTGCAAAATATTTCTCTTTGATTTGTCTACAATCTTAAAATGCTTTTGACCCTCTGCATAAAGAGCTTATTGCGCCTACATATTTTTCATTAAAAACAGTTGATCCATACTTGTTGATTTTTTTGTATATCTATTGAGACTTCTCTATGGTCATAGTTAATGAATGAAAAATATGTAAGCCCAAATGATGCCATCAGTTGATGAAAACTAGATAGATGAGTGTTCATTGATTTAGGAAGGCAGAGAAGGGCCAGAGGAAAATTTGGTCAGGAAGGAAGGAAGATAATTGACTGACAGAACCCTAGAGAACTCTGGAACCAAAGATTGACCACACACTGGGGAGCAAGAATGAGAAATAGGGCTGAAACAGAGCTGATGGAAAACCAGATATCTGTGATCCTTAATGATGTTTATATTTTTAAACGAGGCACTGAAAAGATGATTGGAAAGTCTGGGTCTGTTATCAGGGCTTATAGTTTTGTCTACTTTGTGTAGGATGATCAAGAAGAAAGATTAATATTTTTCCTCCTGTTTCCAGCCCAACTCACATTCTCTCTGAGAATACCTATACCATGTAGGCAAGAAATTAGAGGTTTCTCCCTGGAGAAAGGAATGGCCTATAGAACAGAGCTCCACATTCTGTAATATGAATTTAATAATAAGTCCATAGCTTTATTCATGCAACTCAAAACTGGAAACAACCCAAATGGTCCCACAACAAGATAATTGTTAAGTAAATTTCACCATGTTCAGGTGATGGATACTACTCAGAAAAAAAGAAGAGAGAAAAGAAAAAGAGACAGACTACTGATTACTTAACCCAATTCAAAAAATCAAAAGGTTGGTTGTCTCAGAGGTAATAGGAATACTTGGAAGGACATAAGCAAATTTTCTAGGGTTAGGAGAACACTCTGTAGCTTGAGAGGGGTATGTGGCATATGCATATCAAGGCTCACTAAAGTAGGCCTGGCCAGGGAGCTCAGTTGGTTAGAGCATCCTCCCGATATGCGAAGATTGAGGGTTCAATCTCAGGTCAGAGCACATACAAGAAGCAACCAATGAATGCATCAATAAGTAGAACAACAAATTGATGTTTTTCTCTCTATCTAAAGTCAGTAAATAAATTTTTTTAAAAAAGACATTGGTTAGTAAAACTATATAAGTTTCAGGTGTACAATTCAATAATACATAATCTGTATATTATATTGTGTATTTACCACCACCAATCAAATCTCCTTATATCACCATTTATCCCCCCTTTACCCTCTCCTCAAAGTTAAAAGGCCAAAAAAAAAAAAAAAGGATAAAATTCTATTCTCAATCATGATAAGCTCTCAGCAGTTTAAAGATAGAAGCTAACTTCCTTAATCTGATGAATTAAATATCTCTCTCATGGGTGGGGGGGTGGGAAGAAATCAACTAAAGAACTTGTATGCATATATATGCATAACCCATGGACATAGACAATAGTGTGGTAAAGGCCTGGGAGAGGAGTCAGGGTAGGCTAGAAGGGGTCAATGGGGACAAAAGGGGGACATAAATCCTATAGAAAACATCACAACTTTAATGACAAAATTTAGAAACATTTTTATCAAAGGCAGCTAAAATACAGGGACATCTGCTAATATCTGTATTGGTCAATATTATATTCATCATTGTGATAAGACAAAGAAATGGAGATACAGCAAAGCTTTTCACTATATACCTTTTATTATTTCATGAAAAATGTGAATGTAACACCTATCCCCAAATTAAATAAAAATAACATAAAAAATAAATGTTGCTGAGTTAGTGCAGGAAAAGAAATTGAACTATAATAATCTGAAATGAACACAATCCTTTTTGATAATATTATTTATATAAAAAATCCAAGAACACCTACAGACAGGTTATTCGATCTCTTCCGTTTATAAGGACACCAATTCTCTCAGATTAGGGCCCCACTCCTATGACCTCATTTAACTTTAATTACCTCCCTAAGGCCCTACCTCCAAATACAAACACACTGAGGGTTAGGGCTTCAAAATACGCTTTTTGAGAGGACACAATTCAGATTCACAAATCATTAATGTCTCAATTATCTTTTATATGACACCATCCCAAAACTTATTCTCTTAATGCAACAATAATTCAATATTTCTCATGATTTCATGGGTTGGCCAGGTGGCTCTTCCGCTTTATGTAGTGTTGGCAAAAGTTTTGCCAATTTTTTTTTCACTAGCACAAAACACAACTTACCATCCTTCCAGACTTCAATAGTAGTTCCCTCACTGCTTTTTCAGCTTCCACTAAACAGTCTCCTTGCTGCCCTTCCAGCCTCTATCCACTAGCCAGTCCCAAGGCCATGCCACATGTATTGGGCTTTTATTATGGAGAACCTCATTTTTAGGTACCATTTTCTCTTTCAACTAGTCTTTATTGGAATAAAACATCCCAAAGTTTAGTGACTTAAATCAACACGAATTCATCATTTCACATAATTCTGGGTTGGCCGAGCAGGTCTCTGCTGCTCTAGGCTCATACACACAGGTGCATCCAGCTGGCAGGTCTCTTTCCATATGCTCTTTTATCCTGGGCTTCCTTATGCCATGGTGGTCTCGAGGCAGCATTCCAAGAGAATGAAGGCAGGAACTATATCACATCAAGTGTCCCAAACTCTGGAACTTGCAAGACATCACTTCGGCTGCCTTCTACTGGATAAAGCAAAGAGCAAAGCCAGCCCAGATGCAAGAGGTCAGAACATAGACTCAGCCCCTTGATAGAGGAGCTGCAAAGACTCTGTGGCCGTATTTAATTTACCACAGAGAATTATGCCATGTTCCTTGATGGAAAGACCCAATGTCATAAAGATGCCAGTTCCTCCTAGTAAGTCTGCACAGTCAATGTCATACCAATCAAAATCCCAGCAGGGTATTTCAGGAGACGTGATAAGGTGTTCCTAAATTTCCCATGAAGGAGCACGGGGCTCAGAATCACCAACACAATTTTGAGGCAGGACTGGTCCTCACAGTTATCAACATTTATTAGGAAACCATGGTAACAGCAATTCGAGGAACAATTCATGTGAGGTCCACACTCTATACAGCAGAAATGGGATGTATCACAAACCCAAGCAGCTTTATGGAGCAATTTACCTTTATGATTTAATAGTTAAAATATACAAATATAAGGTCGTGGAAAGCAATTTCCCCCCAGTTTTATTGAGCTACAATTGACGTACACAATATGTATTATATATTTTAATATATATACATTTTTTATATTGGAAAATGTTTACACTGTAGCCTTAGCTAACACCTCTATCCTGTCACATAATTACCATTTCTTTTTTGTGATGAGAGCAATTAATATCTGCTCTCTTAGTAACTCTCAAGTATATAGTACAGTGTTGTTAACTACAATTGCCACACTGTACACTAGATCCCAGAACTTACTCATCTTATACCTGGAATTTTGTGCTCTTCGACCAACATCTCCCCATTTACCCCACCCCCCAGTCCCTGGCAACCACCACTCTAGTCTCTGTTTCCATAAGTCTGGCTCTTTTAGTGCATCACGTAGTATTTGTCTTTCTCTGCCTGACTTATGTCACTGAGCATAATGCCAGGAAAAGAAATGTTAATGTATGCATCTCTATTGAGCTCTAGCATCAAGTACCCTAATAGTTCAGCCTTTTGCTTTTGGTGAGTTAAAAACTTTGTGTATCAACAATAAAGAATTATTAAAAACAAACAATAAAACAATAAAAAATGTTGTGTGTATGATTTCTGCCTTAATTTGTTAAGAATATAGAAAAATGTTTTTTTTCCTTTTTTATTGAATTTAATGGGGTGAGATTGTTTAATAAAATTATATATGTTTCAGGTGTACAATTCTATAATACATGATCTGTATATTGTATTGTGTTTACCACCACAAATCAAATCTCCTTCTATCACCATTTATACCCCCTTTAACCTCTTTTTCTCTTTTAAAAATATATTTTATTGATTTCAGAGAGGAAGGAAGAGGAAGAGAGAGATAGAAACGGCAATGATGAGAGAGAATCATTGATTGGCTGCCTTCTGCATGCCTCCACTGGGGATCATGTGCCCTGACCAGGAATTGAACTGGGTTCATAGGTCAACCCTCAACCACTGAGCCACGCTGGTCAGGCCCCCCTTTACTCTATTCTACCTCCAAGAATTTGTACTGGATGACAGTTTTAAACTGAGTAGATACTAATGATGTGTATTTGGAACTGAAGGTAGTTTGAAAGTCAGCATTATAGAATTCCAAAACCTGTTAGGGTGAGAATGGCAAATGATTTAAACTCAAGAAGGAATGAAGTGCCAACAGGCAGTGAAACTATTTGTCTAAATCTAAAAAGAAACATCTTACCAGCAGATTCCTGTACATACACACACACATACACACACGCACACACACGGAAAAACCACCTATTATGCTGCAAAACAAAGCCAATTATAGTGTGGGAAAGTATAAATTGCAGAAAACCAGAAGTCAATAGAAGAAAAACTACTGGTTACTTGAGAGGGAGGAGGAGGCTTCCCCCTGGGCAGTTACTTGGTGAAGGCCGCCACCACCGCCCACAGAACCTCGTTGGCGTTGGCCTTCACACATTCCACCTCAGGATCCAAGTCGAGGAGCTGCCGCACTCTCTTGGTGGCTAAATCATACTGCTCATCCAGCAGGGGAGCAAAGGCATTCTCCAGAACATCCGAGGCGTGGGCGAGGTAAATGAGGGCCAGCAGGCGCTTGTCCATGCGGTGAGGGTCATTCACCCATTTGTCAAGAACAGCTTCCTGTACTTTCTTGATGAGGCGCTGCTTAATGTTGTTGTTGGTGAGGGGATGTGTGGTCATGTCAAAAAGTAGGAAGTTCTGTTTCTCTGTTGTCAGTACGCCCTTTTCTACCAGGTTTTTAGTCATTCTTGTATGTTTCATAACTGGTACTGTGATTCTAGGGGACTCCATGTCTCACCTAAACAAAAGCTTTGAATTTCAGCTGTTATCTTCTTTGTATTCAAAATATGAATAGCACACAATGTGTTCGTCATAGCTGGTGTGTCTCTAGCGAAGTGGAAAACAAGAAGTGCTCTACGGTGGCCCATGTTCCCACTAGACTGTGAACCGCTAGTGGGACAGGAGTTCTATTTTATTATTCTCTGTAGTTCTGGCACCAGGTAGTATCCTGAAACACAGTACTTGTTCAGTACATATTTGGAAAAGGGAATGAATACTCTAGTACATAAATTGGAACAGACTGTGATAGTTTTAGTATGAGGTAGAAATGAGCCAAATTGTAAAATGATCATTTCTGGCACATTTTCTATTGACATAAAGGTGTCGATAAAAAGCCAAAGGAGAAACGAGCAGGGTTTATTTATTTTTATTGTTTAATGAACGTTTTCAAAGAATAATTTTAGATTTACAGAAGAGTTGCAAAGATAGTAGAGCTCACGGTGAACTATACTGATACATTACTACTAACGGAAGTCCATACATTATTCAGGTTTCCTTAGTTTGTTGCCTGATGTTCTTTTTCTGTTCCCAGGCCTCACCCACACCACCGTATTATCTTTATTCATCTTGTCTCTTCAGGTCCCTCCTGGCTGTGATGGTTCTCCAGACCCTCCTCTTTTCTGATGACTTTGACAGTTTTGAGAAGTACCAGTCAGGTACCTCGTAGGTTGTTCCTCAGTTGGGATTTGTCTTATGTTTTTCTCATGATTAGGCTGAGGTTATACATGTTTGGGAGCAGACCACGAAGGGTCTATCCATGATTCATCACTGCTGATGTTGACCTTACCCTCCTGCCTGAGGTGTGTCACTGCTAAGCTCCTCCTCCCCACACCTTCCGTTCTGTACTCTTGGAAGGAAGTCACACGTTTAAAGGGTGGTGAGTTATGATGCAATTCCTTGAGAGTGAGGTATTCACATAACTTATTTGGAACTGAAAGCTTCCTTTCTCATTAAGAATGAAATCGAGATTCTCATTAAAGATGGCTGGTTGAATAAATACTCTGTTCCTGATGAAAATGCTGTGAAAATGAGAGTAAGAGGATTTTTGTAGAAGCACAAATCCATAATGAGACCAGGAAAGAAAACAATGGCAGTAAAATGTTGGATGCTGCAAAGTAGTTGGAATAGTGGTAGATAGATTAGTGGGTCCAAGAAAGCTAATCCCAAAGTGGCAGTGGGCAGAGCAGAGTGGTAACCTACTTTACACCACAGAACTCCAAAGGCTCAGAAATTGGCACCAGGTAGCCGTGGGAATGGGGGAGGAGGAGCAGGGGATGGTAGGCCTAAAAATAGATTGTTTGAGAGTCTATGTAAAAAGATCTCCAGATCCCTTCCTGTGCTCTGTGCAGCCACCCCAGTAGAAGAGAATGAGACAGAGGGTCTCTCATCTCAGGGACACAGGCACAGCTGACGGAGGCCAGGATCTCACACTGGAAATGGGGATCAAGTAAAAGTTAATGTCCTAAAAGTTGTGACATCTTAGCCTTCTCCTTCCTCTCCACTCCGGGGACACTGGAAGCTAGGATTACCCCCCGCCCCACCCCATCCAGAGAAAACACTGAAGAGTCTTCTATGGAATATTCCACCAGCCCAAGAGACAAGGATGCAAAACACCGATGTGAGGATTTCCCCAGAGAATAGCAATCAAGCCCCCACTTCACCACCTCCCACCAAATACATACAGCTTCCAAATAACTTGTTTGGTTTTGCTTTCTAAACCTGAGTGGACTGCCAGAGTGCCATACATTTGGGGAAAACCTTCTAATGTGAAACACAGAGTTCAAAATAAAATATTAAAATAAAAATATGTTCCCTAGCCGGTTTTGCTCAGTGGATAGAGCATCAACCTGGGGACTGAAGGGTCCCGGCTTCGATTCCAGTCAAGGGCACACGCCTGGATTGTGGGCTTGATCCCTTTCTCTGAAGTGTAAACAGCCCAAATGTCTAGTCAACTGTTGAATGACAAAGCAAAATAGCCACAATGCAATCTTCAATAATTAAAAAAAATGAACTCCTGACTTGTGCAATAGGATGACCTTCAAAAACATCACGGGAAGTGAAAGAAAGCAGACACAGAAGAACACATATTGTATGATCCTATTTATATGAAATGTCTAGGCAGGCAAATGTGTAGCGATAAAAAGCAGATCAGCCCAGCCGCATGGCTCACTGGTTTTGTCAACCAGATTGGGACTAGGGTTGGGAGTGGAGATGACCTACAAATTTGCCCAAGAGATCTTTTTGGGGTGATGAAAATATTTTAAAACTGAATTGCAGGAATGGTGAAATGACTCAATAAATATACTAAGCATCAGTGAATTAGATACTAAAATGTGTGAATTGTATGACATATAAAATATGCTCCCAATAAGCCTTTTTTTTTTTTTGAGAAACTCAAACTATGAAGGGAGAAGAAAAATAGAAAGAGTCATTACTCTTTTCAGATAATTAAGAGAGGATATTGTATCCATAAAACAGAAACAAAATGGTAGGTTTAAAAAGAATATTCAGAGAATAACAACAAAAACACTAGGAAAATACACTGAGTGGCCAGATTATTATGACCACCCCATCAGTACAATGAAGTGAATTAGTTATGCAAATAATAATAATAATAAAACCTTGAGAGTATTTGCTTAGGAAGTTTTCAATATTCAGTATTTTTGGAAGTGTCAATGAAGTACTGATGGGGTGGTCATAATAATCTGGCCACTCAGTGTACATTTGGATGGCAGAAATAAAAAACGCAGTAGAAAAGCTAGAGAATCCAAACTGTAGTGCAAAATGGCAAATAATTGGGCAATAAGAGAAAATTTAAGAAATTAGTTGACCAATGGAGGAGGCTTACTGGCTAAATAATTTGAGCTCCACAGGAAGCAGAAAAAAATGGTGAAGAAAAGTATTAATAAAATAACATAAAAGAATTTTCCTGAGCTGAAGAACATGAGCATCTTCACAAAAAGGCCTTTTGGGTATTCAGCTCAAAGAATAAAACCAAACAAACAAACAAACAAACAAAACCCCCAACAGACAATAAAATAACACCACCACCACCAACAACAACAAAGGCTCATTTTCTTGAAATTTCAAACCCTGGGGATAAAAAGAAGACTCTAAAAGCATTTGGTGGGGGTGAAGAGAAGCGTGGGGAGAGGTAATGAACAGAAGATTGTGAATAATAATGGCATCAAATTTCTCGAATGGGAGGTAGCCAATAACAGAGCTAGACCTTCAAATTTCTAAGGGAAAATTATGTTTTAACCAAGAGTTCTAAATGTACTTCCCAATCGCCTTTCTTAGGAATCTTGCAGGGGTGGGCAAACTTTTTGACTCGAGGGCCACAATGGGTTCTTAAACTGGACCGGAGGGCCGAACAAAAGCCATGGATGGAGTGTTTGTGTGAACTAATATAAATTCAAAGTAAACATCATTAAAAAAAAGGGTTTGGTTTTTTTTTTTTTT
>NW_005353967.1:1502537-1503263 GCF_000412655.1 Myotis brandtii | reverse complement strand
ACAAACGGGCCGGATCCGGCCCTCGGGCCGTAGTTTGCCCAGGATGTGCATGCACTCGCACTCACACACTCACACAAAAGGGCTCAACTTCAAGGGAGGATGGTGAGATACCGGGATACATGGGAGTGAGCAAACAGAGAGTCCAATAAAGGCAAAGAGAATCCCAGAGCAATGGCAAATTCCAGGCCCACTGAGCCACCCAGATTGCAGTAGGAGGCAGCAGATAATTCTCCAATTATCTAACATGTTTTGTATAAAATTTAACTTTATACAAAAAATTTAACTGCTGAGGATGTGGGAATATTTAGTCAGATGTTCAGAGAAAATTAAGAAAATGTTTTAAAATGAGATAATGATCAACTCTAGAAAAAAACAAGTTATGTAAGAGAGGACATATAATCATGCTACTTGGCTCAAAAATAATGACATACTACATCTACACACTGTCAAATTATAAAAACACTGAATATAGATTTGACAAATATTTGAGACATAATTTTATTGAGAAGATGGTGGAAGGGAGAAAGGACATATACATGAGCTAAAATCCTTATTATTTATAATTGGAAATCAACACATAAGTCTGTTCAGATGAGTCGAAGGATAGCAGGAGATATATATATATATACTGAGTGGCCAGATTATTATGACCACCCCATCAGTACTTCATTGACACTTTCAAAAATACTGAATATTGAAAACTTCCTAAGCAAATACTCTCAAGGT
>NW_005353967.1:1476610-1501658 GCF_000412655.1 Myotis brandtii | reverse complement strand
TTTTTCTACAGAAAAATTAGACAAGCAAGAATAAAACAATGTGAAAAGGGAGAGAACACAGCACTACAAGAGCAGAGAAGAATCAGAATTTGCAGGTGTCTGCGGACGGAGTACACTGGAAGAACTCTCCAAAAGGGACACTTCCTCGCTTGGACTTGGAGAGTCGGACAAGCCCGGGAAGAGGGCCTAATGCCCCAGGGTGGAGGGAGCAGCCGGTGCCAAGCACCCAAGACCATGGGCAGGTACAGAGAGATACGCAGGTTACCTAAAACCCTGCCTCCCAAGGCCGTTCTGCCTTAGAACTGGACTCACCTGGTGGAGGGCAGGGAGGGCGTATAGAACAAGGAATGGCTGTTTCCGTTTCTAGCACAAAGAGGAATGCATTGTGAGCACATTCAAATAAATGAGTGCTCTATGAATAGTGCTAAATTTAAAACTCTTGGACAAAAGGATTTTCTTCAAGTTCCAGGTTATTCAGGTTAATGTTAGAAAAGACGACAATTTACATATGCAAATTGGACATGAGATGTTGGATCATTGAACAGTTATTTATTAGGTGCCTGCTATGGGCAGCTGTCAGCGTTGTAGGCACTACTAGGAACAAAGAATGTTCTATGCTTGTGACATGTATTTCAGTGGATTAAAAAAAAAATTGCCAGAAATCAAATAAAAAATTCATCAGAGCCCGGCCAGTGTGGCTCAGTGATTGTTGACTTATGAACCAGGAGGTCACGGTTCAATTCCTGGTCAGGGCACATGCCCAGGTTGCAGGCTTTGTCAGCTCATTAATGATTCTCTCTCATCATCGATGTTTCTCTCTCTCTCTCCCCCTCTCCCTTCCCCTCTGAAATTAATAAAGATATATTTTAAAAAGTCATCAGGACCAATTTAAGAAATTTACCAACAATAATGGTGAGAGCTTAGATGCATATGTGATGAGACGACTTAAAAAAATTCTATCATTGCCTTCAGTATAAAATTGAAGAGGCTTGTTTTTTTTGCCTGCGTGTGATAAATCTGATAGTCTAATGCCACCTTGTGCCCAAAATACTTAATGACGTGCTTTAACATTAAACATTCTGTACGAGTTTTCTACTGAGGCTGCAACAAATTACGACAAATTCAGTGGCTCACAAACAACACAGATTTATTATTTTATAATCCTGGAAGTTCTAAGTTAGGAGTGAATCTCAATAAGGTAAAATGAAGGTGTGGGCAGGGCTGTGTTCCTTCAAGGCCCGGGAGAAGAATGTTTTCTTACCTTTCACACCTTCCCCAGGCTCCTGAATTCCTGAGCGGGTGGTCTCTTCCCATCTTCAGACCAGCAAAGGCCAGCGAGTGTTCTCATGACGAATCACTCTGGCACTGCCTCCCCTCTTGCACTTACAAGAACCTATGTGATTATATAGGGTTCACCTGGATAATCGAGGCACCTGTCCCCGCCTCAGCCTCAGGTGACTAGCAAACTCAATTCCAGCTGTAACCTTAATTCTCGCTTGCTGTGAACCAACATAGTCACAGGTTTGGAGGATTAGGATGAGGGCATCTTTGAGAAGGGGCATTCTGCCTACCATAGAGTCTATTAGTGTTTTTTCCCCTGGGGGCAAATATGATACTTTTTAATGTTTCAATCAAATGGTAAAGACATTAAACTGTTTCTCTGACCTTATTTGTATCTTGGAATTGATGAACAGAAAAAAAAAACACCACACTCTTTTGCTAATGTCTGTAAAATAAACTGTTTAAACATTCTCCCAGTGAACCTTCTCTTATGCTTTACTAATCTTAACCTAAAAACTCCAAACTACATATAAAAATATTGTTAAAGGAATCTTAAAATGATTTCAAGTTCATGAAGCCCAAATATTGCTTAATAATATGCAAAATATACAAGCTGTGAGAACTGGCCAGTTCTGCTGCAAGTCTTCCCAGGGCCCGTGTAAGGCTTTTGTCCAGCTTGAGGAAAGCTTCATCAAAACATGCAAGTGCCTCCAACACAACCCCCTTACAGAGCATTTTAATAAATAATAAATAGCAATCAGTCAGTTGCAGCTGATGTCTTGGCGGTAATGTGTTACAGGTTCCCTCTATTCTGCTATAATTCTTCAAGGTGGATTAGCTCGTATGATGTTGGAAAGCAGGGAAATGAGGTCAGTATGCCATGGAAACTATCTTGATTCATCTGCAACATTTCCCAGCACGTACTATTTTGTGCCAAGTAGAGCAGCGAGATGCAAGCACATTAGCAGGACTAAATGCAACAGAGTACGGAAAACAGTGCCCTTTCCCTCCATGTTCTTTGTTTGACTCTCCCAGGCAGGCATGCTTATTTATCAAAAGGCCCCCCCTTTTCTCCTGTTTTCTCTAAAAGTTTTGTTCTTTTCACTTACATCTGATTCCATTGTAATTTATTTTGTTGTGAGGAGTGGATTGGGAATCCAGCTTCATTTTTTTGAGTTCTTCAGCATCATTTATTGTGTAATTCATCTCTCCCCATTAATATAAAATGCCACCCTGATTATACATTCAATACTAGTAAGAATTTGGGTCTTGTGGGAGAAAATGCTAGGTATTTACCAAATCTGTTCCCTCTTCTTTCTAGACACACACACCAGGGCAATTTCCCGGCCTCTGCTGCATTAGGAGTGATGGGCGGGGCCCATAACAGCCTCTGCATGTGATACTCCCCCACCCCCATCCTCTCTGCCTTGTGGTAGATGGAGTGGAGATGTCCTCCAGAAAGACTTGGGAAGACACACACTGCGGATGGCGGAGCTGAAGATGCAAGGAGCCTGACCCCAGCATCCTGGCTCCGAGAGCCTGATGAGCAGGAACATGTTTTGTTGGACTTTATAAAAATGAGGTTATCTTTCACTTTATCTAAGCCATTAGTTTTCTATTTTTCCTTTTTTTTAAAAATATATTTTTTATTGATTTTTTTTAACAGAGAGTAAGGGAGAGGGATAGAGAGAGTTAGAAACATCGATGAGAGAAACATCAATCAGCTGCCTCCTGCACACCCCCCACTGGGGATGTTCCCGAAACCAAGGTACATGCCCCTGACCGAAATCGAACCTGGGACCCTTGAGTCCGCAGGCCGACACTCTATCCACTGAGCCAAACCGGTCAGGGCTATTTTTCCTTCTTAAACCACATATCCTTACTCTAACTGACCTAGGTCCATTTCTGGACACTATTATGTTCCACTTACCTATTTGCCTGCAGACATGCTAGTAATGCACTATTTTTAACTAATATAATAGTTTTATAATGTATTTTGGTACATAGTATAATTAATACCTTAAGTTTTACTTGACATTTTTTTTCTGTTTTCTCTTGCATAGTTATTTTCCCATATGAACTTTAGAACCAGTGTCACAAGTTAAAGTAAAATCTCATTGGTATGTTTATTGAAATTGCATTATATGTAGTTTGATATCAGAAGGGTTGACATCTTTATAACAATGAATTTTCTTATATAAACACATCCCTTTCCCCTTCATGTATATTCTTCAATAACTTGGTAATATTTCCTTTAAAGAATAGGTGGTAATTTTTAAATTTCTTCACAAGGTATCTTTTTGGGGGCAAAGTTATGCTATTATAAGGTTTATTATACTAGTATTTTATAACTGGTTGTTGCTTGTGTAGGACGTCTACGAGGATGCTGTGTCAAATGAAAGTAAACCACCAGTCTGACATCAAGAAAGACACTTAACAAGCAAAATAAGTCTTTAACGACGTTTTAACACATCTAACTCATAGCAGAAGAACAGACTGTATAGTGAGAAGGTATGTGTATGTTTGTCCAGGATGGTCACAGAATGTCCTCCTTCTTTCTTTTTTTTTTTAATATATTTTATTGATTTTTTACAGAGAAGAAGGGAGAGGGATAGAGAGTTAGAAACATCGATGAGAGAGAAACATCGACCAGCTGCCTCCTGCACACCTCCTACTGGGGGATGTGCCCGCAACCAAGGTACATGCCCTTGACTGGAATTGAACCTGGGACCCTTCAGTCCGCAGGCCGACGCTCTATCCACTGAGCCAAACCGGTTTGGCGTCCTCCTTCTTGATTGGAATTCCAAAGAGCTCCTGTGTTTATGGAGTTTCCATGCAAGCACTGTCATGTTGGATGTGAAGAAGCCCAGGGACATCACCGTTCTCCACTAAATTCCTAAACATCCTAAAAATAGGCACAGGCATTCAGGCAGATGGAGAAAAAAATGTTATTACTGATAAAACTGGTATTAAGAGAACGTGGCTTAAGTCTGTGGCAACAACTGGCTTCTAACACTGCACCCCAGAGATAGACTCTGCCATCTGCTGGCACCGCTGGACAACTGTAAGCCTCTCCCAGTCTACGGCCATACCACCCTGAACGCTCCCGATCTCATCTGTAAGCCTCCCCCATAGGACGCATCCTGCAATTCTCCTCTCACTCCTCCTTGCCTAGGGAGGGGTGGATGAAAGGGAGAGCAAGGCCGGGGCTGTGATGGAAGGTGCTTCCACATGGCAGGGAAATCAGGAGTGAGAAAGTGTTGCTCTTCCAACAGTCAGCAAAGCTATAACCTAAAAGCAATACTTTTTAGGGACCAAAAGTTCATATCCACAGTTTTTGGCAATAAAGTCAAATGTTAGATGTGAGTTTTAGGCAGAAAATCAAACTACCTATGCTGGTGATGGGCTGAGGACTCAACAGGGAAGGTTTTCGAAGGAAGTGAAACCGGGCAGCCTCAGGCCTGCCTCCCCTCTGCAGTGGCTTCCTGCTTCTGAATCATAGGAGCCAAACTTATGACATACTGATGTGCGAAATGCCAACTCCCTAATTTGTGATGGTAAGAGGCAACCTTCCAGCGAGTGGCCAGAATATTCACTGTCCAGGGAACTCTCTCCTAAGAATCGAGGGTCACAGAAACCTTAGTCACAACTTCATTTGTTGAACTCAGATGAGAGTAAAGAGAGAGAATGGCCCTGGTGTTCGGAGTCCTGGGAGTGCAGCTGGCAGCAGTGAGCCAAGAGCAGCCAGGACCTGTTAGTTCAGAAGCACTACAAGAGCGCTGCTGCTCAGGATGGCCAGGCAGGGCCCCGCAGGCCAACGATGAAGATGTCCCACAGAAAAACGAGGCAATCTTGTACTAAGGAACATGCCACTGACTATAAACTGTTGGCAGTACGATGAGTATGTTGCCAGCAATCTAGGACCACAACTGCTAAAATAAAACCAGTATTCAGAGATAATCCTATATAATAAAAGGGTAATATGCAAATTGACCCTAACGGCAGAACAACCAGAATGATTGCTAGACCAGTCACTATGAGGTGCACTGACCATCTCCTGGTCCCTTTCCCCGTCCTGCAGGCTCCCATCGCCTGATGATGAACAGGGAACGAGGGGTGGGGGGTGGCAGGGGGTGGAGCCAGCTTCGGGCAGCCGGGGAAGATGGCCCTGATCGCAGGCCAGGCCTAGGGACCATACCCATGCACGAATTTCGTGCGCCGGGCCTCTAGTATCATATAAAGAATTAAGGACTTTGACCACGAGCTCCTTGAGGATCTAGAACACCTTAAGATATCAAAGCTATGGCCTATGCTTACATTTAAGTCACTTTTTAAAGAAGCCACTCAAAAGCCCATGCTTCAATGATATTCGTGCCTAATCCAAACATTGTACTGTGATGTTCCTCATTGGTACTTAGAATACATATGAAGGATGTCTTGATAAATTAAATATTTTCCTATTTGAAATAAGCAAAGACATAATTTGCTGAGTTGGTTTTAGTCAACAAGTAGGGACTGAATTTTATTCTTCTAAAAGAATTACAGAGCATGAGAACTAAACAATCCAAGTGTCCCTAAAAGGAAATTGATGCCCTCTTGTTCTACCTGAGTTAAAACATATGGCAACTCTGCTTAAAGCCCTGTTACTTCTTTCCTTATGGGCAAGGACCTGCCCTCTTTGAATAAAGCAATTGAAATTCTATTATTAACAGAAATAAGCGGAAGCTAATGGGGAGTTAATAAAAATCAGTATTTAGGCGAGGCATGAGGAGAGCAGCTGAGACCTGAAATAGCCACCATAGGATATTCTAATTAGGGCCGAGTTTGGAAATGACAGCCCGTTTACTGAATGGTTCTTGTGTAAGGGCTTTATATATGTTGTTCCTCACAATACCCTGATGAGTTACATTCTCTCATTATAATACAAAGGAGCTGGGCATAGAGAAGGGGACACTGGGGCCAGGTGGCAGCCCCCTGAAGCGCACACTTACCACTATGCTCTACTCTATTCAGTCATGACATGTACCTGTCTCAATCTTGGCGAGATTCATAGTAACTGAGGCACCAAGGCTTCTGAGCAGTGCTGATGGCTCACAGCTGATAGCTTCAGGGATCTGCTGGCTGTGGAAGAGCATTTTGAAGTCAGAGACATGGGAATTGTCGCTGGTGATGGGCTGAGGACTCAACAGGGAAGGTTTTCGAAGGAAGTGAAACCGGGCAGCCTCAGGCCTGCCTCCCCTCTGCAGTGGGTTCCTGCTTCTGAATCACAGGAGCCAAACTTATGAAATACTGATGTGCAAAATGCCAGCTCCCTAATTTGTGATGGTAAGAGGCAACCTTCCAGCGAGTGGCCAGAATATTCACTGTCCAGGGAACTCTCTCCTAAGAATCGAGGGTCACAGAAACCTTAGTCACAACTTCATTTGTTGAACTCAGATGGGAGTAAAGAGAGAGAATGGCCCTGGTGTTTGGAGTCCTGGGAGTGCAGCTGGCAGCAGTGAGCCAAGAGCAGCCAGGACCTGTTAGTTCAGAAGCACTACAAGAGCGCTGCTGCTCAGGATGGCCAGGCAGGGCCCCGCAGGCCAACGATGAAGATGTCCCACAGAAAAACGAGGCAATCTTGTACTAAGGAACATGCCACTGACTATAAACTGTTGGCAGTACGATGAGTATGTTGCCAGCAATCTAGGACCACAACTGCTAAAATAAAACCAGTATTCAGAGATAATCCTATATAATAAAAGGGTAATATGCAAATTGACCCTAACAGCAGAACGACCAGAACGATCGCTAGACCAGTCACTATGAGGCGCACTGACCACCTCCTGGTCCCTTTCCCCGGCCTGCAGGCTCCCATCACCTGATGATGAACAGGGAACGAGGGGTGGGGGGTGGCAGGGGGTGGAGCCAGCTTCGGGCAGCCGGGGAAGATGGCCCTGATCGCAGGCCAGGCCTAGGGACCGTACCCATGCACGAATTTCGTGCGCTGGGCCTCTAGTATCATATAAAGAATTAAGGACTTTGACCACGAGCTCCTTGAGGATCTAGAACACCTTAAGATATCAAAGCTATGGCCTATGCTTACATTTAAGTCACTTTTTAAAGAAGCCACTCAAAAGCCCATGCTTCAATGATATTCGTGCCTAATCCAAACATTGTACTGTGATGTTCCTCATTGGTACTTAGAATACATATGAAGGATGTCTTGATAAATTAAATATTTTCCTATTTGAAATAAGCAAAGGTAGTACAAGTAGTAGCAAGACTCAGACATAATTTGCTGAGTTGGTTTTAGTCAACAAGTAGGGACTGAATTTTATTCTTCTAAAAGAATTACAGAGCATGAGAACTAAACAATCCAAGTGTCCCTAAAAGGAAATTGATGCCCTCTTGTTCTACCTGAGTTAAAACAATGATGAATCACATCAGTTCATGGGAATTATAATAAATGACTACTAGCTAAACCAGACCCATAAGATCAATGCTATGAACACACAGAAATTATATATAATTAATTAATACTACAGTTTGGTTTAAAATTTCAAAACCTCAATACACACCTGTTTATTTCTTTTAGCACACAAAATTAATTTACTCGTAAAAGTAACATCTGTTTACAGAACTCTAATAAAAATTTAAAAATAAATAGCACTATTTTACAATTCTGATCTTATAGAGAAATAAAACTTTTTGGCACATAATGTTCTACCAAAATAGAAAGTTAAAGCACTTTGCTTTGCTTTTCACAACAGAAATAAGCATTCACACTATCAGGCTTGGAAAATCAACTTGGTGACAAGAAAAACAGAATCATTGGAAAAATGGGATCTGCTGCCATCTAGTGAGTGGTAATGGTAATGTGACTGTGGCTACCGGCCATTAAGTTAGGTAACACTATAATTTTAGTGACATGCAACTCAACAGGTACACAAGGCCTGAAAGTTACATGCAAAAATGAAGACAACTACTGTGTTAGGACTGAGGAATAATGGTTTTTTTCTTCTATAAATGTCATCCTACCTTTTAAAGAAAAAGAAATCAAGTAGGTAAAAATGATTACTGAACATGAGGGATACTAAAGGGGAGACTTTGGCCAATTAAGTAAATGAAAAGTTCCATGATTACTGTAAGAGCGAGTCAGGTAGGCTCTCTTAGTCATGGGAGGCTGGTGGAAGGCAGTATTTATGGTAGGCCAGAAGGAAGGACTTAAATTTCTTCCCTACTATTTACATAAAGAGCTGGTTTATTTGAAAAAAGTATCTACCCAGACTGCCAATAAAGTGGCACTTAGGAACGAACTATAATGACAATCAATGCTCACACTTACCTTCATGGAGGCCAAAACTCCAGAATGGCTTTTCTGATTAGCAAACTAGAGTTAATTTTTGTTTGGTTGAGTTTACTGAAATAGACCTCCTCAACCAACAATGCTGAGAGCATTTTTAGCAAGAGCTGGGCTACAGAACAAACACTCATAGAGAGGTAGACTTCCTGTAAAATTTTCATGAACTGGCAAGTTTGTTTTATTGTTGTTATTATTATTTTGGTAGTAGCTTTTAAGAATATTACTTTCCTATAAGGCCATGTTTGTGGCTGTCCTTCCATGATTTGTTTCTTAGCTGTCCCTCAAAAGGGCAGGGCCATGTTTGTTCTGTTCATTACCATATACCCAGCACCAGCACGGAATTATGTCTGGCACATGTCTCAATAAATGTCAGCTAGTTGAGTGAATAAATCAATGAATTAATGAATCTCATACAGTCTAACCGACTTACAGGAAAAAGGGAAAAGAGGAAAAACAAAACACCCTCACAAAAGTGAGGACAATTACAGAAAGGAAGAAAGGTAAGCAACAGGGGTAGTCTTGATGCCAACAAAACTGCCATCATTCAACAACTGACGATACCTGAAGGATTTTAAGTCAAAGTTAATATAAAAACAAAGTGTTTTCTGGAAGACTCATTTACAAATAAGTTAATGAAAACCTGCTACTACATCGCAATGTAATAGGAGTCCAGTGTTTTGCTGTTTCAAGGTGGAGAGGACTCTGCTGAGTACACCAGGTGGAGGTCTAGAGTCCCATAGAGGGAGCGGAGCACACTGAGGACTTTTTCCTGAATGGCGTCCACTTGCTCAGAAGGACAGTAATCATCCAGACTTGACCTGGAAAAAAGAGAAAAAAGAACAAAATCCCACATAAATAGGATGAGATCACTGTGCAGTGAGGAAAAGCCTGTATGTGTTGATATCAATATAAAATAGGAAGTATGCTAAATTTTGGAATAATAGCAGTTGAAAGCTACTAAATGTTTATTCATGTCAGGTACATGACACAACTATGTTCTTTAATCTTCTCAGCCACACCAAGAAACAGGTACGTTTACCTTCCCTTTAAAGGAACCTGAAACCGAGAAAGATTAACATGCACAGGGCCCATCTTCAAAGGCCCGGTGCTTCCTCACTGGCCTGCTGTTGCCCTGAGAGGGAAATGTTGCTGGGAATCCTGGGGCTCATTATTGTAGTGACTGGCATCCTTCCCTTCTTCTATGTGTACATTGGGGCTAGAACTTAGGAGGGAAGAGGCTTTCCAACCGATAAAAGGGATCTGCTTCTAAAAACAATCTGTTAACTACACAAGTGTATAGGATTGTCCAAAATGAAGTGTGGGAATGTGCTGGTGTAGGGATTGATTTCCTACGTGGTAAGTATTGAGGAAAAGAGCCAAGTGGATGGGACAGAAATTGACATTTTGGGAGTTTTTCTAGAATCACCAAGGACAACTTGAATGGCCAGGCAGTTATGACGTCATTGACAAAGAGAGCTGGACTAAGATCTGAAATGATTTGATCAGTGTCTCCTGGTTCTGACCTGGGTGAGGTAGCCATTTAGAAGGACGGATTGGGAAGAGCGGTATAGAAACTTTTATAGATAGAAATGGGATGAGTTATCTAGCCTACTCCCTATCACAAGTATTTAAAACTGAACAAGTAACAGTCTTACTAAATAACCTTACTTGTGATAAACTCATTCCATTCTCTGGTGATTAGGTGATTTTTATGGCTTGATGTAAATATTTAACACATAATAAATGATACACAACAATGTTAAATTATTAAATACTGTCAAACATATGGATAAAGACCTACTTTGAAGAAGTATCATATACAAAAGATTAATTTATGACAAATAAGGGGCTGTTAAATGCTTTAAAAAAATTTCTGGCCACTTTAACACTATTAGATTGGTTCTTCCCCTCCCTCCCCTCCCCCCATTAATTGTGAGAGAGAGAAGAAGGGAGAGAGAGAAAGAAACATTGATGAGAGAGATACATCGATTGGTTGCCTCCCACATTTGCCCAGACTAGGGCCGGGGAAGGAACCTGCAATCCTGGTACTGCCCTTGACTGGGATAGAACTCGGGACCCTTTGGTGCGGACACTCTAACCACGGAGCACACTGGCCAGGGCTGGAGTGGTTCTTGATGGGAGTACCAACAGGGAGTTTTGGAATTCTGTAGGTACATTTTTGATTATCAAATCATAATTAGGGGCCAGAGAAAGAGGACAGGGCTGCAAGAATGCTTACAATATGCAGGATAGTCCTGCAACATAAATATGAATGACCGTTCTGTGTCCTCAATACTTTCCAAGCCCACAGAGCACTCACAGAGTGCAAAACCGGGTCCTGGTTTTCATTGTTTGAACCTAGAATGTATCATATGAAGAAAGTATTTTTGAAAACAGATTCAATATGTACTAAAATTTTCAGAAATGAAACTACTCTGTTAATTGAAGGAAGATTGGACCAAGAGACTGTTTTAACTAGAAAGACTGTCACTTATGGCAGCGTCGTTCAAGTTATTTGGCTCATACAACATGTGAGTATCTGTCTGCGTTTGTAACTGTTACATTTTGTGGCTCTGTTTTAATATGTATTACTTTTATCAATGACTTTCACTCCTCCTTTATGTTACAATGATATTTCTGTGTATATACATATATGAACATATATTTAAATTAGGTATATAAGTAGGTTACTGCTATAGACTAAGACTAAGTCTTTGTGTACCCTCCCTCCCCCATGAAATTCATTATTTGGAACCTAATTCCCAATGTGATCATATCTGGAGGTAAGCCTTTGGGAGGTGATTAGGTCATGAGGGTAGGAATCTCATAAATGAGATTAGTGCCTTTACAACCATGATCCCAGAGAGCTCCTTCACCCCTTCCACCACGTGAGGTTATAGGGAGAGGATGGCTTCTATGAACCAGGACCCAGGTTCTCACCACAACTCTGAATCTGCTGGTGTCTTCATCTTGGACTTCCCAGCCTTTAGGCTGTGAGAAACAAATTTCTGTTGTTTATATAAGCAACAGGTCTATGATATTTTGCTACTGTAGTCTGAATGGACTAAGACAATTGTATTATGTATATATTATGTATAATATCCATATACTTTAAAATTATGCACAGTTAGATTACCTATGAATTTTGTTGTAGGACCATAAAAGATGTTACAAAATGCTTGTCATACAAAACATAAACATTATTTGAGTATTTAAAGCAGTTATTTTAGAATCTAACAGTTTTCTATAAAACCAGCCCAAATATGAACATAGAAAATGAAGTTTTTGTTGTTTTAACTATTCAGCACATTAGTATGTTTAAATCTAAAACATGGCAGCACCTAAATATTCCTCTGTAGGACACAGAAATGGGAATTCCCGTGTTTAGTGTTTATTTGAATAATAAACACCAACTTCAAAGACAAGATAACATGTTCTTTGCTAACCATTACTAAGAGGGAAGAGAAAATACATCTGAAATTGAGCTGAGAAGGTAAAAAAATAGATTAAAAAATTACTGTATCAGTAATCAGCAGATTCATTCAGGGAGATTTGTATTAATTCATCTAGAAAGGTTGTCACTGCTATAACATTTGCCACAAACATAGAGGCTTACAGCAACACAAATTTATTATAGTTTTGTTGGAGGTCAGAAGTCCTGAAATAAAGGTGCTGCGGGACTGCATTTCTTCTTTTGGCTTTCTTTGCCTTCCCACCTTCTATAGGCTGCCTGCAGTCATTCCTGACCTTGTGGCCCCATCTCCATCTTCAAAGCCAACATCCTTGCACCTTCCAATCTCTGACTTTTAACCTATCTTCCTTGTAAGGATCCCCGTGATTACATTCCATCCACAGAGATAATCCAGGATAATCTCCATAGTTTAAGATCCTTGAGTTAATCAACACCTGTAAGGTCCTTTTGCCAATATAACATTTTCACAAGTTCTTAAGATTAGGACATGAATATCTTTGATGGGCCTTTATTCAGGCTATCACACTTACCTTGCAATTGTTACAAGAGTAGGTTTTGGTAAATTTTTCAGTAAATAAAATACAGCCTGAATAAGATACTCAATTTCTTGTTCTGTGCTGATATGGTGAGGAAGTTCTGAATAATCACAGGTTAGACCAGCCTGATGAACCTGAAAATAAGACAATTAAAAATTACACTGTAAGGCTTTATTGTTTTTAGAAGATTCTTTATCCATTAATTGCCTTGCTGACAAATCTTTTAATATTTTTGTGAATTGGGATGATTTTTTTCCTTAATAATTTCTGTGCCACAGAAGTTACTTATTCTCTCAAGTTTGTAAGAACTGGCCTATACTCTTATTTGAGCCTGATGCCTTTTCTAGAAATAGTTCTTTAACTACTCTTTAAGTTTATTTTATGATTATGGATTCATTCAGTTTCTGTATTTACGTCTTTCTGACAATTCAGTTTCTAGCAAATTATCCATTTCACCTAGATTCTAAAAGCTGATATAAAACTATACATAATATTCTCACCTTACCTTTTCTCCCAGTGTATTATTTTCTTTTTAAATAGATGCACTTAGTACTACATTCAAAGCTTTAGGAGAATATAAGGGAGAGTCTTCCTATCTTATTTAACCTACTGTTCCTAGTTTCTTGTGTATCCTTTGTGTATAAGCACATACTGCTGATATCTATACATGCGTTTTAAATATAAACGACTCACCAAACTCAATATGCCTGAAAGCTGGAAGTGGCTCACAAGCTGGCATTTTGCAGCTTCTGCTTTGAAGTTCTGGAAAACTGGATCTCAAATATGTCAGTTTTGCCTAGCGTACATGAGTGCAAAGCATGGGGAAAACACTAATCTGCTATTTTATTGGATTAACATCAAAGATTTAACTGGCAATGATCCGTCAATGTAGTAAATGACACTCTGCATGATCTTTTCTACTAAATTGATTAAAACACTCAGTGTCCTAACCCTGCAGCTATAGGCATGCCATATTTGATTACATAATCGGTGACTGAGCCCATGACATCCCTTCTCTCAACAGTGTATAAAACCCTCCCAACCATCACAAAACCCAGATGCAATGGAACAATGAAAGTAGATCTGCATGAAGTCACATGCATTAATATCACATGAGCGCAAGCATTTTTAAACCCTAAGTGTCTTCTCTTTCATTCTTTATTTTTTATTTAATCCTCACCCAAGGAGTGAGAATATTTTTCCCATTGATTTTCAGAGAGAGTGGGAGGGAGAGGAGGAGGTTAAGAAAGGGAGCGGAAGGAGAGAGAAACATCGATGTGATAGACACACATCAATTGGTTGTTTCCCACATGTTCCCTGACCAGGAGCTGGGGTTGGATCTGCAACCCACGTATGTGCCCTTGACCAGAAATTGAACCTGTGACCTTTCGGTGCCCAGGCCGATGCTCTAACCATTGAGCTCTGCTGGTCAGGGCTTCTCTTTCATTCTTAGTAACTGCCATTAAAAAGAAGGATGACTATGTATGGTGCTAGCTGGGTATTAGAAATACTGGGCGAACACTTTGTAAAGTATATGATTGTCTCACCACTATGCTGTACACCTGATTCCAATACAAAATAATACTGAATGTACACAAAAAAAAGATGAGTCTTAGATTAGCCACAATTTAACCAAAATATTCTTTTGCTGGTATTTTTTATTCTCATAAAGTTAGCATTAAGTCAATATGTAAACTTCAGTCCAAATTAGGTGGTTCAATTGTATTCCATGATTAAATAAAATATTAAGAAGCACCAGAAATAAAAGAACACAAGGCTGGGGCTGGGGGTATGTGTGTGTCTGAGCTCTGGCTCAAAATCAGAGAAAAGGCACATGAACTTCAGCTGGGAAAATTTATACTTCAAAGACTGCAGAATGATATCAAAATAAAAGAGATTATCATTAAAGGTATTCTCTTTTGCCACAGAATTCAAGTCACGGCTGGCAAACAGTCAGTTATACAGCTGATTCAGTTAAGATGTAAGAACCAACTCACCAGAGTGCTTTCTTGGGTCTTTCTGTTTGGTTTTTATAATCAGAAAATTTTACAGAGTCAGGAAACAAAGGAGGAAAGGAGTAAAAAAAAAAAAAAAAAAAATTGTATTCTTTCTTTTCTCTGGGAAGAAGAGATCTGACAGAAACAAAAACAAAACCCCACAAAAACAAAAACACAGCACTTTTGCCTCATAGGTAAAATTGGGAAAAATATGTTATTCCTAGAAAAATGAAAAATGTTCCAGCTTCTAAAAAGCATGTATTTCTTTTTCACCACTTAAAAAATATTCATTCACACTTCCCAAGAACATGAATAAAAGTGACCTACTTTAACAAAAAACACACTTTTCTACCCAGAAATGCCTTTGGAAAGGGCCAATTTTTTACTTCAATATAAAATAATTTACCATTTCATAGTCTGGCACGTCCATCCGTTTTTTCAAACTCTGCACAAGTGGAACTAGTGATTCCATTCTGGAAAACAGCCACAGCTCAATTAAACATCACAGCACCTCAACCAAAACTACAGCAGCCAGTGATACATTACCCTTAAAATTCGCCATTAATATGATTGTTGGGAAAGGAAAGATAACGCTGTTCAAATGTCATCTTAAAAATGTTCCCCCGCCCTAACTGGTTTGGCTCAGTGGATAGAGCGTCGGCCTGCGAACTGAAGGGTCCCGGGTTCGATTCTGGTCAAGGGCATGTACCTTGGTTGCGGGCACATATCTCTCTCCCTTCCTCTCTGTAAAAAATCAATAAAATATATTTTAAAAAAAAAAGTTCCCTGCTGTTTTCTTACCTAAAAAGGTTACAGATTGTGTTCAAGATTGAAAATTAGCACTTGAGAAACTGAGCTTTTCCTTTTCCTTAAAAATGCAAGTTCTACTGTGACTTTAAAAGTCACTTTGATCAGCAAGAAAAGTAAGTGCCTTTAGCACACAGTGTTGAAAAAAGCTTGAACTGATGTTAAAGTGCCGGGTTAATATTTACTGATGTGATTATGCATAAGTAATACATAGCAAAGGAAGGTATCTCTCCCTCATCATTTAGCCAAATAATTCCTCTCCCCAGAGATAACTGCTTTTCTAGTTTCCATTTGTGCACTGGGCCTCTAGTTTTCAATAACTGTTACATAACAAATCTTAGTGGCTCGAACTACTGATTCTAACTATATTTTGTTGCTACCTTATGACAGATTTCTCACATTTACATGTGGAGAATAGTCTGTTTGTGGGAGATCAATTTGAAAATAAGCTGGTTCTGGTCTTCTATGCTCATGGGCACACAAAGTTTGTGTCTGACAGTTTTATTTTAGTTACCTGGTCTTGTGAGTTTATATAACTTAAATAATTATTTTAGAGAACGGTAGCTATAATATTTATGTCACTTACTATTCTTTCAAACTAGCATTAATACTAAAGGCATTCTTCACTCTGCCCCCAAATAAATAGATGATCACTTTAAAAGAACTTTTGTCTCCCTATTTTCAGGTTGACACTGAGAGAATTAGCCAAATAAATGACCCAATGAAAACCTCAGCTCTCAAATCTTGCTCCTTGAGGCTATGGGCAGCTTGAAAAGAAACTCTTCTACTCATAGTTGAGCTATCCTTAAAAAGAGGCACGTTTTCATATTATAATTTACTAGTTTAGTAAATTTTTTTATTTTACTTAGAACAGGGACTGTCTTACTCATCTTTAATCTTCCATGAAACCCACCACATCTTGTATATAATAGGGGCAGCTGCTGCACAATGACTAAAAGCACACCCACTTGCTATGTGATTTGGGATGACTTAACCTCTGTGCCTTAGTTTCCTCATCTATAAAATAGAAATGATAATAATGAAGCCATAAGATTGTTATAAGTAATAAATAAGGTAATGCAAGGAAAACCTTAGAATTATATTGAGCACACAGAAAATAATAAATGCTAACTAGTATATTTGTGTTGAAATTTAATACTAATTTTTAAAAGCAATTTAGTAAATCTAGCAATCTATCTAGGACTGAAATATAGTAGAGTTGGAGAAAAAAGGTCTTACCCAGGGTTTGAAGCCCATTTCTGTACAGTTTCTTCATCATCACCATCACACAAATCAGCAAAAGTAGCTTCTAAATCTTCTAATTGGTGAATTCGAGTATCAACACAATCTACCAAATCTTCCTTTAAATGCACAGAAAAGCCGAGATTATAGTTATTCTTTCAAAAACAAGTAAAGGAGGGTGGGGGGAGTGGAAGTGGGCAAAGGGGGGATAAACGGGAACAGAGACTTGATTTTAGGTGGTGAGTGTACAATGCACTATGCTGATGCTGTTTTATTGGGTTGTACACTTGAAACTTGTATGGTTTTATTAATCAATGTCACCCCAATAAACTTAATTTAAAAAATACCCTCTTCTGTAAAACAAACAAATAAAAAATCTCAATTCAATTAATTAAAACATGATTTCCAAGTACAAATCATAGACTTCCCCAATAAACACACACACAAAGATTTCGGACAGTTGAGAGCCCTCTAGTAAACTGTTAAGATATTATTAAATATGTGACAAATAGATAAGCCCAAAAGAAATAAATGGAGGATACCTCTGTCAGGTTGGTGCCAGGCTTTTTAAATTGGTACAGCTCTTGTAAGATTTTGTATTCCTCCTAAAAACAACACAAAAAAATCCATATACTAGAAAAAAATTAATTTTTTCAATGATATGCTTAAGTGAAAAATGGCTGTGATATAAGAACATCTTATATAATCATTAAAAGATCTATCTGGGAAAATCAGGCAAAATGTATAATTCATATTTCATTGTAAATATTATCATTTCTTCAGAGTTAATTTTATCCATCTGGGCACGACAAGTAGAGGTCTATGATTATTTAGATAAATCACAATAGCTTCTGATATGTATACAGAATAAGGATTGTAAGGTGCAGCAGCATCATTATAAATCAAAAACTGAACTTGAAAAAAGACAGTTAATTTGAATCTCCCCAAAATAGATCTGGGACAACTTTCTGAACACTAAGGCAAGCAGATACACATTTCCATAAAATGCACCTTTGAATGCTCATTTGGACCATGAACTCATCAGTTTCCCAAATACATGATTTTATTTCAGATCAGTGCATACTGGTATTGTCTGGTGATTTGCATTTAAGATCTGCTGAGGTATCCTAAGGATCACAGGACTCAAAGATTAGTTATAAAAAGTACATGTGTAATTAGGCACCTCATTGTTTACTGAAAAATTTGTCACACAGGGTTTTATAGACATAGAATATCTTTGGGCTTGGCCAGCCTGGCTCAGTGGTGAGCATCGACCTATGAACCAGGAGGTCACAGCTCGATTCCTAGTCAGAGCACATGCCTAGGTCGTGGGCTCAATCCCCGATGTGGAGTGTGCAGGAGGCAGCTGATCAATGATTCTCTCTCATCTTTGATGTTTCTATCTCTCTCTTCCTCTCCCTTCCTCTCTGAAATATACGTATGTATATCTATATATATAAAAGGCTAATATGCCAAGTGTCCGATCAGTCACTATGACGTGCACTGATCACCAGGGGATGCCGAGCTGCTATGAAGCACATTGACCACCAGGAGCTGCTGAGCTGCAGTGACTTGGCAGCAGCGGTTCTCGGGTGATGCACTCTGAAACCAGAGAGGAGGAGCCCGATTCCTCACGGGGCTGTGCGATTCCACTTCGGCCATGGGTTATGTTGTTGCTGGGGCACTGTCGGCCCCGAATCTGGTTTACTCAATACTTGTGTTTGCGTTCCACACCCTGTACAATAGCAACTTTGCAGAGTGCCCTCTCGCACTCCGGGACTCCTCAGGGGATGTCAGAGAGCCAGTTTTGGCTGATCCCGGGAGTCCAGGCCGAGGGACCCTGCCTACCAGAGGGACCCTGCTCACTCTGTAGATGCCTTTTGAGCCATGGTGCCACCCCAGGTGCGGCTGGCCGGGGAGGGACCACGGGAGGTTGGCTCCAGGGCGTGTCTGGCCTGTCTTGCCCAGTCCTGCCCTGCCGACCACCTTCTAATTAATTTCCTTTCAATGTGTATGAATCCGTGAACCGTGCTAGTATGTATGTATGTGTGTGTGTGTGTGTGTGTGTGTGTGTGTATGTGTATATATATATATAAAATCATCTCTGGGAAGATACCATAAAAAACTGACCATAGTATTTGTTTCGAGGTAAGAATCTGAGGGAATGGGAATAGGTAAGAGACTGACATTCTTTAATGTACACACTTTCTTCTATTATATCACTTTTTTTTTTCAACCACCCATGCACACATCACCCCAATTACTAGTAATAGATGCAAAATAATAAATACTATCTAGAGCAGGGGTCTGTTTTTGTATGGCCTTCAAGTTATGAATGGTGTATATAATTACAAAGGGTTTGAAAGAACAACAAGGAAGAATATGTGACAGAGGCCATAAGACACCCTCCAATACACTCATTACTATCTGGCTGTTTGCAGAAAGTTTGCTGATCCCTGATCTACAGAAATGTCATATAATTCTCAAGATCTACATTTTAAAAATGTTTACCTGAGTGAACATTTCTTTGAAGGGATTCTTGACTGAAAAAAAATCTAAGTCAATATCTAAAACAAATGCATCCCCTTTCTTCAAAATTTCCAGAATTTCTCCAGAGCTGACTGTAGTCTGGCATTCCTGGCTCTCAGAAGAACGTGAACATGAAGGTTCCAGGCTGGTGTGGACCCTTCTCTGGGTCACCGTGTCCTTTTCCAATCCTTCTGAACAAGAGGCACAGTTAGTAGAGGCAGTGTGTTCTGCGTCTTCCCGTGCTAGCTTTGGTTTCTTAGCAGAAGACACTGCATCGTTTTCCTCTTGATTGTTACAGAGTTTATATGGCTTTACCATAATTACATCCAATTGTAAAGGTTTTTGGTTCTCTAGCTGGTCTTCAGTTACATAAAGACCATCACTTAGGAAGTAGTGATCTGTACTTGTTACCCTGGATCAGAGGAAAAAACTATTTTAAAGATGAATAGACAAATTAACTGCTGTTTCATATAGCATTTCCATGGCATTGCAGATCTATAAGGACGGAATTAGACAAATGTTACCCTGGATCAGAGGAAAAAACTATTTTAAAGATGAATAGACAAATTAACTGCTGTTTCATATAGCATTTCCACGGCATTGCAGATCTATAAGAAAGGACATATTAGACAAAACCTGAGAGCTGTCTTTAATATTGCACTTCCTATTCTTCTGTAGAAATAGCATTCCCCAAGTTTTTAACTGGGCACACAACTGCCCAGTCACAGTTTGTCTGGTAGCTAGGTGTGGCCATTTGACTAAGTTCTCGCCTTGCTCTCCCCTCCCCACCGACTGGCATTATGACATGGAAGTGGCAAGCCCACTTGGAATATGAGGACAAAGGCAACATTCTAGAGGTAATGGGGCAAAAAGGTAGAAGGAACTGGGGTTACCCAAACTACAGAACTGCCATCTAGGCCCTGGATTGTATGCGGTAAACTAATCTGAGAAAGGAAAATGATGCTGTTCAAGCCGGTGCCTTGGCTTTCTCTCATACCAGTTGAAACTTTATCCAACACCCTCCCCCTCCCCCAAAGAAAATCACTTAAGAGAAAAATTACACATCTGGAAATAATTTCTCATATTAGAAGCTCCCTCTGATGTATTTCAAAGCTTCGTTAAACTTAATATAATCATAATATTTTAATATAAATAGCAACTTAAAAAAATCTTGTACACGTGCAGAACATATTTCACAAGTTGTAGATTTCTGATTTTAGACACATTGGCATGATCTTAGCTTTTCAACTATATTATGCTTTGGTAAGTATTATGAACAGTGAATGCAGGCTCTATCCAACTAAAATAATGGTTAATAGTTATTTCCACCCACTCTACTCCAACATATACAGCCTTAAATTGAAAAAGACATAATTGTCCCAAAAGATTAATGATGCAATAAAACTAATGTCCAGGCTTATTAAAAACTGTATCATCCTAAAAAAGACAAAGGCTTAACCTAAATCTGTATTCTTCTTTAATAATGGATATTTTACTTTGTTAGTATTAGTACAAACATACACATTTCAGACTGCATACCTACATGTATGGGAGTTTCTTTCATAAATTTTTACTTGTAGGATTAAGATCATGAGAAAATCAAAATCTTCCTAATATTGTTATTACACTGAGTTTCAAATGTCTATTTCAGATTGCTCAAAATTATTTGATTTTGCAGAAATCCGTTATAGGTTAAAGCAGGCTTACTCACTGAAGTATTGATAAAAACCCTACCACTCTTTCACATATGCTGTTATTATGTATAATATTTATTATATGAGGAACCCTATTTATTTAGTATTATATCCTCAATAAATAAAATTTCATATATACAAAATTAAGTTATTTGTGTAATTGATAATAATATATAACAAAAGTGAATCGTATCATGAAGGTAAGCCAGAAGTAAAAACTATCATTTTCAATGAGAAAGATTATTTCATTTTCAATGTATTATCATTTAATCCCACTATCCTCCAGGTTATAGAAAGTTATAGTTCCACTACTTAAAACATTCATCTCATCACAAGAGAATTAAGAAGATACACAAAACATTGGTTATATAGCTTTACAACAAAAATATTTGCACGTGTATACTGCCAGAGTATTCTGTAATTTAATTTAGATTATCTAAAGCTAATCATGTTAATAAAATTAAAACACCAAATCTACTTTTTAGTCATTTGATTTATAAAAAAATAAAAAATAAAATAAAAGAGCCCAGTTGGTGTGGCTCGTGGTTAATCATCGACCTGTGAACCAGGAGGTCATGGTTCTATTCCTGGTAAGGGCACAAGCCCAGGTTGCAGGCTCCATTCCCAGTAGGGAGCCTGCAGGAGGCAGCTGGTGAATGATTCTCTCTCATCATTCATGTTTCTATCTCTCCCTCCCTCTCCTTTCCTCTCTGAAATCAACAATAAATAAATTACAAAATAAAAGTAAGATAATTCTGCTTTTTCACCACTAATTGCTCCATTCAGCAGATCATAGTTATATTGGAAGAAAATAGTAAATGTATCATTAAATATTTAAATATAAAAGGTACTTCAACGATTTAATGGAGTTAGTCAACAATGGAGCTAAAATTCTAGATGATGAAGATCATGTTATTCAAAAACAGACTTGGCACCCTGGCCTGGTGACTCAATTAGTTAGAGTGTTATGTCCCATACACCAAAAGGTTGAAGGTTCGATCCCGGTATTCCCAGTTGGCGCCCGTGAGAGGCAACTGATAGATATTTCTCTCTTACATCAATGTTTCTCTTTCTCTCTCCCCCTTCCTATTTTTTCTAAAAATCAATAAAAAAACAACCACCAAACATATCCTCAGGTGAGGACTGGAAAAAAAACACAACAAAAATCTTGACCAGTAACAAAATATAGATGGTGTGTGAAGAAGGTCAAGAGACTTGAAAACCTGTTCCTGGTGTTTGAGAACTCTTTTTAGAAGAGCGGAGGCTAATTCTGACTCTATGTATATGTTGAGATACTTATAAATTATTGCAGGAATCCAACATAAGATAGAAGCATTCAACCTTTCATACTCATAAATATGAGGAAATTACCTGATTGTTGTGGTAGAAGTGTCTTTGCCTACTAAAAAGTGATGTGTACCCTCTCTGATTTGCTGAGCCCATGTGGGATGAAGCCATATTACATTGGAAAAATGGCCAGCATAAACTGCAGGCATAATCCAGTTCTCAATACTTAATTCTCTGGAAGAGAAACAGAGAGGAAGAATGAAAACTATTAGTGAGTGATTTTTTTCCAAATGTAATTTCATTCACAATAATATTTTAAGACAGCAGGTTTCAGAGCATGATCTGAGGGACCCTTAGGAGGTGCCTGAGACCTTTCTTGTGACCACTAGTTAAAACAGTTTTCCTAAAACACTAAGGCATTATTTCGTTTTTTCATGGTATTGACATTTGCACAGGTGGTGCAAAGCAATGGTGGGTTGATGTCCTAAGATTAATCAAGGTAATAGAACCAAACTCTACTAGTAGTCATTGTATTCTTCACTACCATGCACTAATGCTCTCCCCACTCCATCAAAGTCAGTTTCAGGTAAGAATGTCCTTCATGATTATAACTTGATCTTGAGTATACATTTTAAAATGTGGCTTATATCTATTTTTATATCACAAAATGAGAAGTGCACAGAAAGTACTTCTGCTACATACTTTGAAGTAAGTGGTTGTCTCAAGGAAAAGCACTTGTGATTCAATTGCAGGCTAAATACCAAACTGATGAATAAACTATGGTTATTCAGACTTGAATCTGAATTGTTGGATTCTACAGTCTAGTTAAGCTTTAGGAAACTAATACTTATCAAGTGCCGGTATAATATTAAAGAATATTCACAATGATCTGAAAAGGCTATGAAAATTATCTTCCTGAATCTTTTTCATATACTTCCACCAAAACAACATATGGCAACAGACTGGATGCAGAAGCAGATATGAGAATCCATCTGTTTTTTATAAAGGCAAATATAAAAGAGATTTATAAAAATTTAAACAGTATTACTCTTCTTACTAAATTTTTTTTCTTTAGAAAATACATTTATTTTTCCATAAAATTATTAAGGCTAACATATAGAGGTCTATTGTTATTTTGAAATTAATATTTTATATAGATCTGTTTTAATTTCAAATATGGTAAATATCAATAGATATAACCCACATTAAAGAAAAAGCTCAATGATTTTTAGGGTATACAGGAATCCTGAGACTAAAAAGTTTAAGAACTAATATTCTATGACTAACTGTACAATCTGCATACCTGCTTCATAATTCTTTTCAATTTCTAAGACATAGAACCTCTAAATATAAAAGAGTAAGGACAATGGCAGAGCTACCATGTTTCTTTAGAAACTAGTGCTCTGAATTGGGGTTTTGGAAAAAGTGAAATGTAGTAGGGTAAAATTAAATCACACAAGTATCTATCTTTTAATTTTATAAATCAGAAAAATTACTGCTATGTAACTTTTTATATTGTACAAATAGGCTACATTCTAACAAATATGTACTTAAAGAGGCAGGGACAGAATTTCAGGGAACTTTCTTACAGAAGAGAAACTAATAAGTAACTATTTAGAAATACATTAGGTATGATCCTTCATGAAGAATAGAGTTACCAATTTCACTTTCATCTCAATGATTCTATATAACTGAAAATCAGCAGGATTTGTGGCCTGAAAGTAACAAATTGGGAGGTTGAAAAAAACTCAATACTGGAAGACAAGATATACAAATTAAATTATTGCACATTTTCTTGTGCCTCAGTTTTAAAGTGGAAAGGAAGGGAGAACTGGCTCAAATAACTTACCAAGTGTCTTCTTTTTCTAAAATTCTGTATTTTATAGCAAAATCTGGCAAACATTGGCTGAGCCACCTGTCTTTGTAAATAAAGTTTTACTGGAACAAAACCACAGCCATTTGTTTACATACTGTCTAGAGCTGCTTTCACACTAGGAGGGCAGGGATAAGCAGTTGCATCAGAGACCATATGGCCAGCAAGCCTAAAATATCTACTACCTGGCTCTTTAAGAAAAAGTCTGTCAACACTAGCTCTAAATAAAATATAAAAGGCAAACAAAGCAAACTTATGAGCTTAACAAAATCTATTTCCCTTAATTGCTTATTATCTACTGCAGATGGTATTTCAAGCACATAAACAATCATTAACAAAACCATATATTACCCAAAAAGAGTTTCCTTATCAAACACGGTGTCAGCTGGCATATTCACAGGAATAAGGAGATCTGGATGTGAATCAAAATGCACAAAACTTATATTACTGTCAGGAAGATGTTTTGAGCCAATGGCGCGGTATATGAACGGCAGAACCTGTAAAAGACACATGCACACATTCAGAATTGGCACTGAAATCATGAGCATACACTCATCTGCAGATTGAAAAACGTTAAATGTAACTGCACGTCATCTGAAGCACACCAAGTTGTTAGCAAGCAGGAAAATATATGTCGGAAAAGGTGCTCATTGTAGATGATTTAGATAATGATCTCAAGCTTTATTTTTTCCCTCAGAACTTCCAACTTGCACCTCCAAAGGCTCTAATGGGCATCTCTGCTGTCATCTTGCCACCACAACAAACTTAACAGACAATGTGAAGAAACAAAGGATGAAGGCTCAGAAAACACCTGCTAGTTCATACATGTTCTGGCACTAAAGATGTGTTCACGCTACTCTGGGTCTCAGGACCCTTTCCATACTTTAGGAGGTGCAGTTGGGCTAGGCCAGTGGTCGGCAAACTGCAGCTCGTGAGCCACATGCGGCTCTTTGGCCCCTTGAGTGTGGCTCTTCCACAAAATACC
>NW_005353967.1:1475367-1476280 GCF_000412655.1 Myotis brandtii | reverse complement strand
CCCTCAGCGCGGCCTGCACCCTCTCCAATCCGGGACCCCTTGGGGGATGTCTGATTGCCGGTTTAAACCAGCAATCAGACATCCCTCTCGAAATCTGGGTCCACTAGCTCCTAACCACTCACCTGCCTGCCTGCCTGATCCCCCCTAACTGCTCTCCCCTGCTGGCCTGATCGCCCCTAACCACCTCTGCCTCGTGGACACCAAAGCTTTGTCCAGAAGGATGGTGGACCCGGTCTAATTAGCATATTACCATTTTATTAGTACAGATATCACTCCAATGAATTGAATTAAGAAATACCCTACAATAAGTTATGAGAGAGAGGGAAGGAAGGAAGGAAGGAAGGAAGGAAGGAAGGAAGGAAGGAAGGAAGAAAAGAAGGAAAGAAACAAAGAAAGAAAGAAACAAAGAAACAAAGAAAGAAAGAGACTGAATTTGAAGGCACCGCCTAACCCACACTTGCTCTTTCTCTCAGGTCCACACACACAGTGTGTGTCCAGGTCCTGAGAAGCCAAACTTTCTTCCTCTCCTCTTAACTTTCTCCACCCATAAATCCGGGATCACCCTTTTCCTCTTTCATATCCAGAGAATTCTCAAAGTTTATTAATGCTACTTAAAAAAAAGATTTCAGATCCATGGACCTCGTTTGTAGGCTTCCAGAAATCTGCATTCAGGCACTGTCTTAGCAACTCTTAATGTATAGAAACTATCTTTAGTGTTTAGAAACGCGGACACCGTGCTAAAAAATGTACGTGCACATTGTGCACACAATAATACTAACGGGCCCTGATCGGTTTGGCTCAGTGGATGGAGCGTCGGCCTGGGGACTGAAGGGTCCCGGGTTCGATTCTGGTCAAGGGCATGTACCTTGGTTTCGGGCACATCCCCAGTGGGGGGTGTGCAGGGGGAGCTGAT
>NW_005353967.1:1469747-1474715 GCF_000412655.1 Myotis brandtii | reverse complement strand
CGGTTCGGGATTGGAGGACGCGAAGGGCAGAGGGCGGGCGCCCGAGGGCTCCATGATGGCGATTGGCTTAGATGCCCAGCGCTGTTGTTGACGCGCCAATCACGGCGCACGAGGCGCGGCGGCGAGTCCCGCAGCGTCCCGCCCGAGGTCCTGCTTTTTCTCGGGTTTGCTTTTTCATTCCCTCGGTTTCCTGTTCCGGAGGCGCTGGCGGCGCCGCGGTCTCGGCGGCTGCAGCGTAAGCCTGGCTCTGCTCTGACGGCGACCTCACGGCCCGGGAGCCTTTTTGCAGGTAAAAGGACCACCTTGCGGGGGTTCGAAGAGGGAGCGTTGGCGAGTGTCTGGATTTTAATGGGGCTGGAGGCCTGGGCTGCAGCCAGACGCGCCTGAAAGTTAAGCTCGGACAGCCCGTCTTCAGATCTGCAGCGCAGGGCAAGAAGGCGACCCGAGGCCCGGGTCCCCTAAGTACAAAGGAGTGACAGATGAGAGCTTTCATTCATTGCTGGGGCGCGTGCGCTGGTCCCCGCCTGGGGTCGTCCGCGTGTCGCCGGGGAGGTGGACAGTGAGCCCATCCTGGCCGGGTTGGGGTTCACAGTCTGGCGGGAGATGCAAACAGGGAAACACGCAGTTCAGCCGGAGGAAGGAGATGGGCCTGCGGGTTCATCTGGGGGGAAAGAGGACGTCTTCATAAAAGCGTAGTCACATTTGCAACTCTTTCTACATAGACCGATGTTCTGCACGTGTTAACTCTTCAAAACAGCTCTCTCACTTTCCCTGCTTCCAAACACCAACCTAGGAGTAGGCAGACGCAGAAAATGATTGCTTTTCCACTTGTAGCAGATTCCTTGACTTTTGAATTAAAGTTTGCATCCATAACACAGCCTGACTATACCTTTAGGAGGTCAGTTGCATAGTCAGTGTTTTCAGATGTTCTATCTATAGGAGCGTCCCGGGGGATCGCATAGTGAATGTTCAGCTGTTGGACAGTGAACGAGCGTGTTAGTGATCCTGGCTGTTGCCCATTTCTAGGTCCGTGAGCACGTTCCTTTGTGTTCCCCCTAGACCCAGTGCATACCTCTTTTCTTGTGTTTATTTGCATTGTGTTATTTTTATTTAAAAATGTGTTTGTATGTGGGTTCTGAGCTCCTTTAGGATTGCAGGCTGTGTCTTACTCATCTTTGTGTTCAGCACACAACCTGCGACAGTGCCCCACACGTATTGGCTCATTAAGTGTTGTATGAATCAGTGGAAAGGTTTTTGTCTGGTTTTAATCATGCAGATCTGTTGTGAATATATGTGAAAGGGAAATGTACAGTAGCAACATAGAGACATAATACTATTGGTGAGACAATAAACCTTTATTCATCACCTACTGTGTGCAGGATGCTTTGCCAGGGGCTGTGAAGGATCCAGAAATGACTATGAATCAACCCATGTCCTCAAGGAGCTAATAATCTAGTGGAGAAGTTAGACATGTGCACACATGACTATACTATGAGGCAGTCTCTGGTAAGTGCTATAAAAGAGGTAAGTACAGACTAAGAGGGAAGTCTACAGGGAATGAGGTGACTTCTTAAGGGAGCCAGGGAAGGCTTCACAGAAGAGGTGACATTTGACAGAGGTAGGTGGGTAGAATTCAGTGGGCAAATTCATAGGGTTGTCGATTTCAGAAGAGCAATAGCAAAGAACAATCTGGGGGATATGATAGTATTTGGTATTTTAGGCAACTGGGAAAATCTGGAGTGATAGGTTATCTTCATGGGGAAGATAATGGAGATTAAGCCTGGAAGGAGTTGGGTTCAGATTGTGGAGGGCCTTAAATAGCAACCATGGAGTTTGAATTTGATTCTGTTGGCAGTGAGTAGCCCGTAGTGGCAAGATCAGCTGTCTAGGCCTTAGATTTATCTTGAGGGTCTTAGTCTGAAAAATAATCATTATTCAGATGTTACTTGGTGCCTGCTATTTATGAATCCCAGTGATTGATATAGCTAAACACCTGAAACTGTTTTCATGAGCCATTTGAAAATCCACCTTAAGCTCATTGGTATTTAGTTAAAAGGACTTTAGGGAGGTGCTTCCACATTGAAACTTTTTGCATTTAATATTTATTTGAGATTTTTAAACATTTTTTTGAAGTTTAAGGATTTGGAAAGTCATTCACTTTCATACCATTCTTCTATGGGAAGAGTGGAGAGTGAAAATCAAGGATAACTTATCTCTACAGGATTATAGTTACGTTTGAGTTTGAATGCTGGTGTCATTGTGAAAGATACTGGAGTATGGAGACGGGGAGGAGAAATAGTTATTCTCCCCCAACCTTTTAACAAATTAGAAATGGAGCCCTAACCGGTTTGGCTCAGTGGATAGAGCGTTGGCCTGTGGACTGAAGGGTCCCAGGTTCGATTCCGGTCAAGGGCATGTACCTTGGTTGCGGACACATCCCCATTAAGGGGTGTGCAGGAGGCAGCTGATCAATGTTTCTCTCTCATTGATGTTTCTAACTCTCTATCCCTCTCCCTTCCTCTCTGTAAAAAATCAATAAAATATATTTAAAAAAATTAGAGATGGAATATGCCCAAATTTCCAGTCTTTTTAGCTACTGATGGTTTTGAGTCAGCAAGACAAGTATTAAAGACATCTTAAAAGTTAGTTGTAAACTTTAATTCGGTTCAACATCCTCTTAATTTTGTTAGTATGCTAAATGCATTGGAAAATTCAAAATTAGTGTTAAAATAATTGCAGAAACATTTTGTAGCATTATCAGTGTAGGAAACTTTTTTACGTCTCTCCTATTCTTTCTGTCCTTTAGAGCTCATAGTCTCTGTGGGAGATGTGACTCTGACCCAGACAGCACCTCATGATGCAAGGCAATACATGGTGAGTGGTGTGATGGGATTGGCAGTGGTTTTGGGAGAACAGAGAGGAGCGAGCACTGTGCTGGGTCATAGACTGGGGGACTTTAGGTATGTGACGTGAGGAGGAAATGTGTTCATTTGGGCCATGTACATGGCTAGGAACTCAGCCCACAGCCATTAATGAGACAACCCAGAGCCCTGCAGTGATGGAACTCATAGTTCTCAGGTGCAGGCAGACATTAAGGATGGAATTCGGTAATTGGTTGGTGGATTGTAATTCTTGTAGGACCTGCTAAGAAGAAGCACAGAGTGTGTGAGAGCAGGAAACCTAACAGGCCTGCAGGGTGTTGATAGTGATAGTAGAAGGTCCTGCAAGGGTGTTATTGTAGCAGCCAGGCCAGAGACAATGGTGTGAAGTGGATGGACTCAAGTATTTACAAAGCAAAAATGATAGGAATTTTAAGATATTTAGTTAAAAGGGGTAAAGAAGGCAAAATCGTTAGATAATTTTCTGGTGTATGACTTTAGGACCAATATGTGTCTGGTATTTTCACCATAAGCATTCATTTTTATGGGTGACTAATTGGCTGTAAGGAAATTTTGCTGTAAAAATGATAAGAGGGACATGATGAAACATAAAATGAATAACAAAATGAAAAAGACTTTCTTGTGAATACATTTAAAATGTGTATAGATTCATGGAAATATACAAATAACTGATTTGGTTTTGTACTTAAGCATTTGTCTTCATTCTATGGGAAATGTGGGTTCAACTCTGCCCTCAAAGAGGGTCCTCAGCCTCTCTTTCTCCTCCCATTGTAGTGTGTTTCAAAATAAGAAATGAACACTTGGGGCAAATCATTGCCATCTGGAAGAAATGCTAGCTGTTTTAAGACCATCACCATGAAGGGTTGTTGTTGTGTATTGGTTTCAGATCCTCTTGTTTATGGCCTAAGTAAAGTTGTTTTGATCTAAAGGTGACTTTGCTTACATTGAGGACACTGTGCTGGGATGTTATTAAAATCTGTTGTCAATAAGCATTTAGCTATTGACGGGCACTGCTGGGGACTTATCGATAGGAGCATATGAAGGAGCGGCAAGAGTTGAACCCATATTTCTCATAGAATGAAGACAAGTGCTTGGTTAGGTACAACCTACAAAGTTAAAATAGCTCTCGATGATCTTGAGACACTTGCTGCTGCCGTGGTCAGGTTTGTGTGACCTACTCTTGACTGGCAGCGATGTTACATTGTGCAGCGGTCCCAGGAAGAGAAGGGCCGTGTGCAAACCGTGTGTAATAGTCCCTGGAGTAATAAATAACCTTTGGAGCAGTCACCTTGCCCGCCATACACTGGTTCCGTCACCTGCTAGCTACATGCACCAGCAGCTAGGGGTGTAGGCCAGCCATTGATACCCAGCTCTTAGTTGGAAGGACTGACTCGCCAGAGAACCAACTTATAGAAAGTACGCTAACTTTGGACTACATGTTATCACTTCTATGGAAAAGTTGCCTTGAGGCCAATGAATTGTGCAGTGAAAATGTTTGTGGCAAAGATATCTATGGCAGAGATGATAAAGGTGAAAGTACCTAGAACCTGAATGGTATCTGTTGTGATAGGAAGTGCATAGAGACGAGCATGTGGTGGTGTCTTGGAGGGCAAGATCATAAATACCTTTCAGGACATGTTGCGTTGAATTTGCAGAGTCTATGCTGAGTGGGAAAGAAGGTGAAGACAGGAAGATGCTGGTACAGATATAGAAAACGTGGGGTGTGCTGACGGGAGGACATGGTGAGGTCAGGTATTGGGGGAACTTAAGAAAGGACGTGGTAGCACATGGTTGAATAGTGGGATGTTGAATTCATCATTTGGAAGTGGAGTGTCTTTAGGGAGTGACATGGCCCAGGGAGTGACCATGGCAATGGGTTTGGTGGCTGAGACAGAAGAAGAGAAGTTTACTAGCCATGAGGAGTGTCAGATATTATGGAGAACTCAGTGCTAGGTGGGTGGACTATGCCAGTGGCCTAAGGGGTCTGTCAGTTGCTCTTGAAGTTATTCAGGCATTTGTGTAACCCTGTTTCCATAGTGAGGTGTTTTTTTTTTTTTTTTTCCCTTTT
>NW_005353967.1:1442486-1469444 GCF_000412655.1 Myotis brandtii | reverse complement strand
CCGCCTCCGATGCCCTGTCCTAACAACCCCCCAGTCTCCGGAGCACCTCCTGGGCAGGGCACGTTCCCCTACATGATGCCCCCTCCTTCCATGCCCCATCCCCCACCCCCTCCGGTCATGCCCCAGCAGGTCAATTATCAGTACCCTCCTGGGTATTCGCACCACAACTTCCCGCCTCCCAACTTCAATAGCTTCCAGAACAGCCCCAGTTCTTTCCCACCCAGTGCTAATAACAACAGCAGCCCACATTTTCGGCATCTCCCTCCATACCCACTCCCAAAGGCTCCCAGTGAGAGGAGGTCCCCGGAAAGGCTCAAGCACTATGATGATCACCGGCACCGGGATCACAGTCACGGGCGAGGGGAGAGGCATCGGTCCCTGGACCGGCGGGAGCGAGGCCGAAGTCCCGACAGGAGAAGAGCAGACAGTCGCTACAGATCCGATTATGACCGCGGGAGAACGCCATCTCGCCACCGGAGCTATGAGCGGAGCAGGTAAAACTCGTGTTTTTTAATGAACTGAAGAGGCCCATACAGAGGCCGTTTCTGCTTATCGGCAAACCAAACCAAAAAGATCCTGCAGTGCATTTTGATGTATAAAAGGAAATAAAGCTTGTTTTGGGTTGTTTTAAAGAGGAAGGAACAACTGACAAGTAAAGAAATTGATGTCAGAAAAAGCCACTTTTGAAAAGCATTCCAAAATTATTAATGTAGATTCCTTTCAGTGGATGTAAGCTGATTACTCTGCATAATACAGTTGACATTTTAATGATGATCCAATGAAAAATCATAAATTTTTTGCATTATATTTAATTATGTTCAACAGCATCATCTCAGATTACAGTACTTGCATTCTTTTGGAATTGATGATCTGCCTATATTACCAATTAAGAATTAAACTAGTTAATGAGCAGAACTTGCTTTCTGATTTTTAGGATAAATGGAAGTTTATTGTACATTGCTGCCTTCTTGATCTGTTTCTTTATAAAATGAGCTTATATTATCCATTATCAAAGTTATAGTTTTCAGAATAGCTTTAACCCACTTTTGTTGCACTAAAACAAATTCATACTGAAGAAAATTGTATTTAAAAAATACTGTTCCATTCCAGGTTACATTTCCTTTTTTCAAAAGACCAAATACCTGTATATACAAGAGAATAAGGTTTTCAGCAGGTGTACTGAAACGGATCCATAGATGGCGTTCTAGAAATGCTCTGAAGTTATATGCAGAATTTTATGTGTATTTTTTTTTCTGTAAGTAAATCAGTACCTTACACCAGATTCTCAAGAGGTGGTGTGAGTCTGTTATCCCAAAAGTCTGAGAAGTCTTGGTTTAGGTGGAAAAATAAAAACAGACAGGTAATGATTGTATTAATGCTTACTTGTACCTTCAGTGAACTCTTTATATCGATAAAGATTTGAGGTTTTCCACTTGTCAAGCTGATAACAGTGCTTCTCCCTTTGTCCCCTGTGGCGTGTTTACCTTGGTTGTCTTGTGGACCTTCTGTGCTGCACACGTTTGAGCTCAGCACACCAGTTCACTTCTCGGTGTGGGATTGTAGGGAGCTGGTCTCAGCTCCTGGGCCGTTAGTGCACCTCTCGGTTTCCACATTTTTCTCATGGCTGTCGGTGTGATTCTGATTGGACATTTTGCCGGTAAATGGTGATGTGTTATTGCTTTTCCCTGATGCCAGTGGGAGGGTGAAGGGAATGTGTTTCCTGTGGAGATGATGGATTTGAGAGTCGGTCGTCTGTTAAGTCTTTTCAGTGTGAGTTACTATTTCTGGTCAATTTTGTTCTTAATTATTCTGTGATGGACTAGTTAGAGGAGGCCTGGGATGGTGTACTTTATAGTTTTTTTAAAAAATTCTTTATTGTTTAAAGTATTGCATATGTCTCCTTTTTCCGCCATTGACCTCTCCCTGGCCACTCCCACCCCTCAGTGCATGCCCTCACCCCCTCTACTGTCTGTGTCCATTCGTTATGCTTATATGCATGCATACAAGTTCTTTGGTTGATCTCTTACACCCTCTTCTCTCCCTTGCCTTCCCTTCAAGGTTTGATGGTCTGTTCGATGCTTCTCTGTCTCTGGATCTATTTTTGTTCATCAGTTTATGTTGTTGATTATATTTCATAAATGAGTGAGATCATGCGATATTTATCTTTCTTTGACTGGCTTATTTTGTGTAGCATAATGCTCTCCATGTCCATCCATTGAGAATGTCCATCAGTTGAGAATGATAACAGTTCTTTTTTTTTTTACGGCAGTGTAGTATTCCAGTGTGTAGATGTACCACAGTTTTTTAATCCACTCATCTGCTGATGGGCACTTAGGCTGTTTCCAAATCTTAGCTATTGTAAATTGTGCTGCTATGAACATAGGGGTGCATATATCCTTTCTAATTAGTGTTTCTAGTTTCTTGGCCAGACTGAAAACAGGCATCAGTCCCTCACCCAAGCTGGCCAGGCACCCCAGCGGGGACCCCCACCATGAAGGGGGTGTGGCCAGCTTGAAAACAGCCCTCAGCTCCTCACTCAGGTTGGCCACACACCCCCAGCAGGGACCCTCACCCCATCAGGGCGTGGCTGGCCTGAAAACCACCACAGGCCCCTCACCTAGGTCACCCCATGCCCCAAGGGAACCCCCACCCTGATCTGGGACACCCTTCACGGCAAACCATCCAGCTCTCACCTGTGCAACAGGCCTCTACCTATACTAATAAAAGGGTAATATGCTAATCAGACTGGGAGACCTTCCAGGAAACCTTCCAGATGTTCTTCTGGACAAAGCTATGGTGGCGGGGCCGAGGTAGAGGCAGTTAGAGGCCAAGAGGAGAGGGCAGTTGTGGGTGATCAGGCCGGTGGGGGGCGGGGCCGTTGGGCATAACAGACCAGCAGGGGGGCCAGTTGGGGCAAGCAGGCCATCAGTGGGGGTCAGTTGGAGGTGATCAGGACAGTGGGGGGGGCAGTTTGGAGTGAGCAGGCCAGCAGGGGGGCAGTTAGGGGTGAGCAGGCTGGCAGGGGAGGCAGTTGGGGGCAAGCACACTGGCACGGAGGGCATTTGGGGGTGATCAAGCTGACGGGGGAGCAGTTGGGGGCGAGCAGGCCTGCAGGCAGAGTGGTTAGGGGCAATCAGGCAGACAGGCAGGTGAGTGGTTAGGAGCCAGCAGTCCCAGATTGTGAGAGGGATGTCCAACTGCCAGTTTAGGCCCGATCCCTGCAAACCGGCAGTCGGACATCCTTCGAGGGGTCCCAGATTGGAGAGGGGCAGGCCGGGCTGAGGAACACCCCCTCCCCCGTGCACAAATTTCGTGCACCAGGCCACTAGTAGTTTTATGATACAAATCTATCTAAACTGGAAAGAGTTTGCTTCAGAGTTCAATGTGATTGTTAATAATCCTGTCGCTGGGGAGGCATTTTCCTGCAAACTTCAATATTCTAGGTTGCATTTGTTTTTCTGTTTTGGACTTAAGTTAGATCTGAGTTTTTAGGGCTCTGATGTAAAATCCTAAAATTTTCCATCCAGGCTTAGATTGGAGTCATGTGTTTGAAGAAACTCAGATGTCTTGTAAACTGAGGGGTCTATCAATAAGTGAAATGAAGTGCCAAAAGCATACTGTTATCCTCCATTACCCTAAACCATAACTCCTTTACTATGAAGGACCTATTTAGGCAGTTAGCTCATCTTTCTAAATGGCTTTATTTGTATTGAAGTTGTTTTATATGATGTTGTACTTGAGATGTTTGCCCTGGAGCCACCTTAGTGTCACAGTCACGTTATAACCAGCTCCCTTTGGAGTCTTCGGCAGGGAATCAGTCGCTGTCTCATATGGGATGCTTCTGTGAAAGACACATGGGGCACGTGAAGTCCCAGGGTAACTTCTGGAAGTATACTGGAGAAAACCAAAGCTTCACACATTGATGCATTAGATTGTGCTCAGTCTATGCAAATTCTATAGCCTGTCCTCTGACCACTTCTCCCCTTACTTCTTGGGGTAAGTGAATCTGTCCCTTTTCAAGTTCCACTTTCCTTCTTTTTCTCCTCCGAAATGTGGTTGAACAGTAATTACAAGGTCGTTTTAGGCAAACTATTGCTAGAGAAAGTTTGTGAGGAAGTGAATATATGTACTTGTTAGGAAAGGTCAGGGTGGCTCTGGGGAATGGGAAGAGAAACAGCTGCTGACATGGCGCACTGACCTTGCTGGGTGCAGCATGGTGAGGACGGTGCGTGGCTTCCCATCGTGAGTGGTGCTACAGCACAGTAACCCCATAGCTGGCCTGTTGTGTGCCGCCGGCGGAGAGCTAGTGTTCTGCACCTAAGGGATACCTTAGTGCTCGCAAACAAGGACGAGTCTTGAGAACAGTAACCTTAACATTGTTTTTCTTGCTTTAAAGGTGTTCATCATATTGTGTTTTCTAAGGTGATTTATATCCAAATCGGTCTTTTCAGTTTATACCCACACAGGTAGCAGTCATCAGCAGTGCTGTTCTTGAGTGCAAAATTCTGTTGCCTAGATGTTAAAAAACCAAAGAAAAAAAAATTAGGGATATCTTCTAAATAGAGTTTTTATTTGGAAATATAGGTAATTTAAATTATTCTTTTTAGCAGCCATACCACTACAGATTATATCTTTGTCATGTGGTACTGCTTACATGTTGGATTAATTGCCTAAAAATAAACTGGACTTTAGAAGGGTATCTGATAAAGTATGTAGATTCCCAAGCTCTGGCTACTTTATTTTGGATAGCTGGTGTATACCTGAGTCTTCTATATATGTCAAAGTACATTATTCAAAGGAGGCTTCCTTGTGGAGGGGGTGATTTAAAAAATATTTTTATTCATTTCAGAGAGGGGGAGAGAGAGAGAGAGAGAGAGAGAGAGAGAGAGAGAGAAACATTAGTGATGAGAGAGAATCATTGATCGGCTGCCTCCTGCACGTCTCACACAAAGGATCAAGCCCACAACTTGGGCATCAAGCCCGCAACTTGGGCATGTGCCCTGATTGGGAATTGAACAGTGATCTCCTGGTTCATAGGTCAACACTCAATCACTAAGCCACGCTGGCCGGGCAACGAGGGGGTGATCTTTAAGTAAAAACACAATTTTAGTTTTTTATATCTAAGTAGTGACCGATCTTTATCAGTTTTATGAGTCTCAGTTTCAAAGTATTTACACTTCTATTGGCTATTGGGGGATATTTTTGAGTTCAGACATTTTTATAGTCATTTGCTGTATTCAGGCTAACATGGCATTTTTTAAATTATTATTCTGAGATCAGGTGGTTAGTTTCCTTAGATTTAGTTCTGATTCAAACACACTAGAGTTCCGATTTTTGTTCCAGATCATTGTACTTATTAAATAGACTCAGAAGTTATTATTATTATTAAATTTGTCTAGTTTTACATTGGAAGGTTTTAAAATCCTTCCTATTTTTATAGTAAACTCAGGGTCTCCATTGAGAGTTTTTTGCTGATGAAAATTGCATTTAAAGGTACAGTGATGTACAGACTCATGGCATTACTGATTGCTACAACTACAACTCAGGCTGATAACCTGTAAGGGTTCAGAACTCTTTCATCATAGAACCGAGTTCTAATGCTTACTACCAAAGCTTTGATTTACATTTACTTGATGGCTGAAATTGAGAGTTTCCTAGAAATCAATAGGGAGTAGAATTCTTTTAAGTTTTCCCTATAGGTTACATAACTAAGAATTGGCTGGTTGAAGATTATGATGGCTAGAGAAGATTATGATGAAATTCCCTTTCTTGCTTTGCGTCAGGGTTGACTTCTTTCTGTAAAGAAAACAGCAAAAAATGTCCAAGTCAGTTAACTTCTGTAAAGTGAACAGCTCCTTTGTTCTCTAATAAATGAAGGATGAATAAAAATGCCCGTAGAGAATAATGCCTGAAAAATTCTTAGGTAAGGGCCATTGATTTAGAAGATGAATTCAGTGAAAAGAGGTGGTGTTTTTTAGTCTTTCTGTTGAAAACAGCTCTGTGTATTAATTCCTTTAAGAGAGCGGGAACGGGAGAGACCCAGGCACCGGGACAGCCGAAGATCACCATCTCTGGAAAGGTCCTACAAAAAAGAGTATAAGAGACCTGGAAGGTAAGCAAGGAGTTCACGCTGAAAGAAGTCATAGGAGTATCTCCGTGAATTCAGATTTTGTGCTTATGCAAGGTATCAGCCACGTCTCCAAAATAGCCCAAGAGTCTTCCAGAATGCCCTGTGGAAAGCTAAAGCAGCCACTGACTTAAAAACTTTACTTTCAAGATGTATTGATTATGCACAAGGGTAATCTTGATAAATTAGAAATTATATGGGCCACTTTTTCTGACGTCAATTGCTATAAAACTATGCATTAATAATGCAAAGTTTTTTTAAAAAAACTACACCTTGGAAATTCATAATTATGTTTTTAAATTTACTTGTTACAGAAAAAAGCAAAACTCCAGTCACACTTTATTTAGAAAAATGGGATTGAGATGTTATAAACTAAAACTTGCAGAATGTAATTAATTCTATACAGAGAAGTAAAATGCATGGTCATATATAATGGTAATTAAGAATAACATTGGGGTCTGACAGATTTGGGGTCAATTATTACTTCTCCCAACTATGTTATTGAATTGATTTATCTTTTTAAGCTTCAGTATCTATCTGAAGTAAGGATACTTATAAATGCCTTGAGTGGTGGAGGTCTTTGAGATAATACATGTAAACACTAGAACTGGGCCCAAAATTAATGCCAAATAAATGGTAACTGTGTATTTATATAATTATTTCCTGATCATTTGGCTCTAGAAATTGGTAGAGTACAAGAAAAGTAGAAAAAAGGATCTATATATATATATAAAAGCCCGGAGACCAGAACAGCGGAACGACCAGAACAACCAGAATGACCGGTGGCTATGATGCGCACTGTGGCAGCCAACCAGCCTGATCTGGGCCCCGCCCGCGGCCCCTCCCCCAAGCCTGCCCTGCCCCCATTGGCCCTGCCCCCTATTAACCCTCCCCACCCCGACCAGGGGTGGGGCGGCTGGACCCCACCTGTGCACGAATTCATGCACCGGGCCTCTAGTTTAAAGATAAAAGAGATTAATGAAATAGAAAACAGAACTGTAGCACTATAACTATTTGTAAACAGATGCAAGACTTTGAAAGGTCATACAATTTAAAAAGTGGCAAATCAAGAAAAGAAATACACACATTGCATTAGGTAAGAGAGAATATATCATGATAGGAATAAAGGAGATTTAAAATTTACAACACATTGACATAAGTTAGAAGCTTTATTTAAAAACTTTAGAAACATGGATGTGATGGGTTGATTTCTATGAAAACAAAAATTACAAACTTCACACAAGAAGCAGAAAATTTTAATAGACCAATAACTATGAAAAACATTGAAAGAATGGAATTTGTACCACCTACTAACAAGTTTTAAACTGTTCTAGAACTCCGAAGAAGATGGAAAGAAAGCTCAGTTCAGGCTGTGATATCAGGAAAACCCAGATGGCAAAACCTAACCAATGAAAAGAAAACTAAAACACAGTCTCGCCTATGAATATGGACATGAAAATCTGAGTAGTAGATGAGCAAGTTGTTTCCAGTAGTGTGTTAAAATAACTGAGAATGTATTCTGAGATTGCATGGATAGATGGGTTAGTATTAGGAAATCTGTAACTAAATTTTTGTGTCCTAATCAATAGATTTTTTTCAGTACCTGCCTATTAGATATTTCAAATAAAATGAGCATCGATTATGAGTATAAACTTCAGTAAACTAGGAATATAAGCAGACTTCTTTAATATGATAGAGGACGTTATTTCATGATGAACATTGTCGTCACCATCTCAAAATAACCTTACAGGCTTATTGAAACCTTACAGGCTTTCCCATACAAGTTAGAAAAAAGGCAGGGCTCCATTGCCTATCGCTGTTGCCTAACATTGTATAACTTAATCCACAAGCCAATGAAATACTTACATTACTGTGTCTCCCAGGTATTGTACTGGTGCAGGTGATATAGTTGTTAACAGATCCCACTTTACAGGAATCAGAAGGTTAAGTGCTGTGAGAAGTGATTTTTATAGATCAAGTACATGTTGCTCTGGGAATGCAGTGGTGAAAAACTCAGTCTAGGGTAGTCATAGAGAGATGGACATTTTACTGATACCTAAAGTATGCGTAGGGATGTACTATGAAAGGGGGAAGAGAAAAGAGCATGTGTGAAGGTCACAGTGTCGGGAAATGCTCTCTGAAGGTCAAGCCTGGAATGAATGACTTTAGAAGGTGTTTGTAGTAATTCAGAAAGAAATAATTGTGCCTAGACCTGGGCAATGACAGTAGTAATGGGGAGCGGTAGAGGTATTTTTGAGATAGAGTCAGTAGGACTTGGTAACTGATCCTGGGGGAAGAAGACTCAGTGAGATCTGATGTTCCCCATTGAGGGTGGGGAATACTAAGAAAGGCAAGAGGATGAGTTCAGTCCTGGGTATATGTAGTTGAGAATTTGTGAGACAACCAAATGGAATTGTGTGGTAGTAAATTGGATATATAGGTGTAAAATTCAGAAAAGAGATCCCAGTTGGAAAAACTACTTGCCATGGATTACATGAGATTAACCAGGAAGAGTTTGTTTGGTGAGAAAGGACCTGCGGAGCAGATGAGGGAGGAGATAAAGGTAGAAAAAAGCCAAGATATTGTGTTGGTGGAAACCATTGGGGACCCATTTGAGGTTGATGATTTTTAGTGTCGAGTATGGAAATCTCTTCAGTCTAGTGGTTTCTTCTCCAGTGCCCAGAAACTTGTGGAGACAACAGACATGGATTCTTTGAGTTCTCACCAATGCAGTAGGTGAGAAAAAAACTAGAGATGTAAATACTGTAAAGGAGGAAAAGTTATCATAGTTTATAATATAATATATTGTTAAGAAACAATTTCAAATTTGAATTTTGAAATTTGGAATGCCTGAGACACCTGAAAAAGATGTCCTATTAAAAAAGAAAAGAAAAACGAGTCCTAATTGATGTTTATAGTAGTCAACCCTGACTATCCATCATCCAGTATACCTGCCTAAAGGGGAGGGGATGAGGCTGCCTTTTGCCTGTGTTTCCTGATCATAGTAAACATTCGGCATGATTTTTAATACATGTCAAAATGTCTGTGCCAAGCAACCATATTAGCATTTACTACTTACTAGCTTTGTGATAATGGACAAGTGACATAATTCCTAATTCTGTTTCCTCTGGAGGGATGTGCATATCTGCCTCATAGCTTTCTTGTAAGGATTAAATGTGAGTGTCAGGAAAGTGCTTAGCAGAGTGTCAGGCTCACAGGAAGCACCTAAAACAAACAGAACCACACGACCGGGAGTTACGTTGCCATTATTAGCTATTGGTGTATCAGGAAAATTCAAGTGGATCAGTGAAGAAACAATGAGGATTAACCCACTGAAGTTGACAGTTATTTATAAAAAAAAATACTGAAATTAATAGCCTTCCTACATAAACCAGGAAAACCTACTTAGAAAGTAATGAAAAAAATGTAGATTCACTATAGAAACTTATACTAATTAAAATTCAATATCTTAATAAAACTTTAAAAAATATATAGAACAATGGGAAGGAAACATAAGTAGCTGATGACAAAGAGGTAATATAAAAGAGTGGAGGATATGCCATATTTCCATAGCGGAGGTGGAAGAATACCAGTTTTCTTCAAAATCTATAATTTTAATGTAACCAGTTGAAGTATGGGCTTTAGAACTTTATGAGTCACTAGAGGTCCAATGCACAAAATTCGTGCAAGAGTAGGCCTTCCTTTCCCCTGGCTGACGGCACCGGCTTCCCTCTGGCACCCGGGACCCGGGCTTCCCTCGCAGCCCCTACTTCGTCTGGAAGGACGTCTGGTCAAATTAGCATATTATGCTTTTATTATTATAGATTATTTGGAATAGAAATGAGAATAAGGAAAAAAATGAGAATGTAGCTTTAGTAGTATTAAATGTCCTATAAACACATAAGCGTTAAAACAATTTGATGTGGATGTAAATAGATCAATGAAACTAATACTGAGCAACAGTTAAGTATATATAAACATTTACATCTATCATAAAATTGTTTTTTCAAATCAGAGGAAAAACTGATGGGACAATTGGCAAGCCATTTGGAGGGAAAAACTGAAATTTATGCCATATATCATAAAAGGATGAAGTTAAAAAATTAAGTGTTATAAGTAACTGAAGAAAATATAAAATATTTACTTAACCTTGAGATGGGAAAGGATTGTAAGCATAACACTAAGGAAGAAGCATAAGTTTAAAAGTCTCTAGATTTGGCCAAATGAAAGTTATAGGTAGCAATAGGCAGTTGGAATGTAAAAGGAAAACAAAAAACTGAGAAAGGTTACAATACATAAGACACAAGAATGGTGATAATCTTAATAAAAAAGTCAATAAATAAAAGGACTACAATCCTAATTTTAAAAATATTGTCAAAGCATATGACTGGGAGGTTCATGAAAGAAGTGAACAAATAATGTGTAATTTTAGTAGTGATAAAAATTAGCAAGTTAGGTTTAATGAGATACTTTTTTCATCAGAGTGGCAAGATTAAAAACAATCATGTTGACAGGGTGTGTGGAAATGGGAACTCAATACGGTGTTGATGGTGGTCTAACCTGGTACTATCTACCTGTAGAGAAGCCTTGAGAAAAGTGCACACACACTCTTAGTGTGAAGCAATCTGACAAGTGTGCAGAGAACACAAGTGTAAGTGTGCAGAGAACACAAGTGTGTTCATGGTAGCATTGTTTACAATGGCAAAAAAATGGTGACAACCTAAATGATTGTACTCAGATTTGTTAAATTATGGTATATGCATATGAAATAATAATATGCATTTATTAAGTGGTTCAGATGTAGATGTATTGAAATAGAAAGGCTTTGATTTACCAATGAGTAAGAAGGACAGGCTATAGAGTAGCGGTCGCCCACCGGTGGTCCGCGGACCACTGGTGGTCGGTGAAGTCTGAAAAGTTGGTGACCGCTGCTATATATAGAGGTCTTTTTTGGTTGAAGCTTGTGTATATTTATATATATTCTTATATCTATACATTTTAACACAATAGTGAAATATGGTGGTTATCTCTGTGTGGTAGTATGGGTGATTTTAATTTTGTTAATGCTTAATTTTTTTCTTACAGTGAACAAATATACATTTTCCTTTGCAGTTACTTTTTTCTTCTGGTAACAAATGATGTGCATTATAATATTTAGAAGTTATATTAGTAAGTTCAGTATATATTTTCTTTCTAATCACCCACCTCTTCCCCCGATGAATACACACCTACATGCTCACACTTTCCCTGTCATAAAATTAGAAGTTAGTGGTAGGGTTGATGGAAGAGTTCATTAGTGGCTTTGATCCAGATGTACACATTCTTGGGTAATAGTGACTTTGTTAGTGGAGCTGCAGAGGCTGCCAGCATCACGCTCACAGAACAGGTCCCACCTAAATTTCTGGGGCTTAAATTAAAATCTATCCTGTAGGTTCTCCCTTCAGGCACATCCGTAAGTTGGGTCTTTGCAAAATTTAAACCCCAGAAATTCAAGGAGATAGAGTTGTTTTTATCCTTTCAACTGAGTTAATATTAGTATTTGTGGGGATCAGAATTAGAGAAAGTGGCGATTCATGAAGTAGTAATACCCACGTGTGGGATTCCGGAGAGACGGTTAGGGATGATGTAACTGGTTCACTTTTAGATTATGGTCCTCAGGCTAAAGTTATTCCAAGTTCAGACCATGTTTTGCGAAACCTTTTTTCCCTCAGCAGAGCAGGATGTGGAGGACTCAGAACTAGCGTTCTCATATGGAACTGCCTGTATGTAGACATTTCCAGATATTCCCCAAGTATCTTTCTCTTCTAGGAGTTACGGTTTGCCAGTTGTTCCTGAACCTGCTGGATGCACACCAGAATTACCTGGGGAGATTATTAAAAATACAGATTCTTGGGCCCCACCCCCGGAGACTGTGAATCAGTAAGTAGATCTGGGGTAGGGCCTGGGGATTTGTATTTTTAAACAAGTCACTTCAGGTGATTCTGATGCCACCAGACTGGTGTTTGGGGTTCGCTGGTTTAACAAAAAGTAAATGTGGTGGTTTGGCATGGCATTTTTATTTTATGTGAAAAGTGAACAAAGTGAAGTAGGATAGTTTTACAGCAGAAGAACCTTTTTAATAATTGGCCTCCTTCACCCCCTTTTGAAGTCGCTCCCCCAGTAGGGAGAAGAAGAGAGCTCGTTGGGAGGAAGAAAAAGACAGATGGAGTGACAGCCAGAGCTCTGGCAAAGAAAAGAATTATACCTCCATCAAGGAAAAGGAGCTGGAGGAGGCGCCGCCCGACAAGAACGAGGAGGAGGAGGAGGAGCTCCTTAAGCCTGTGTGGATTCGGTGTACCCACTCGGAAAACTACTACTCCAGTGACCCCATGGATCAGGTGGTAGGTCTGAGGCAGCAGAGAAGCTACAGACCGGCATCTAAACCCCGGCACTATGGGCATTTTGTGCTGGATAGTTCTTTTTGGTGGGGCCTGCCCTCTGCATTGTGGGATGTTGAGCAGCATCTTTGGGCTCCGCACTAGATGCCAGTAGAACCCCTCCCCAGTTGTGTTAACCAAAGCTGTCTTTAGAAATTGCCCATCTCATCTGTTACCTTTTCACACCTGCAAACTCCTTTCTGCCATGTAAGGTAACATATTCAGTTTCCGGGGATTAAAACGGGGACATCTTTGGGGATGGGGGTATTGTGGCTCAGCCCACCTACCCTGAGATGAGGAGGTCTCTGCCCCAAATCTGAAGGAAATCATGGTTTTATTAGCAAGGAAGAAGGGGATAGTGGCTGCCATAGGGGTTATTCTTAAAAGAAAACATCAAAGTTGTAGGCACTGAGGTTCAGAGAGTTTAAACAGGCAGAACTTTTATTTTTTCTTACATTTTTTATGGGTGTGTTAAAACTCCAGCATAGAACGACGGCTGATGGACCAGGAGCCCAGCATTTGCCTTTGCATCTTGTCATCTGGTGCAGTGAGGTATTGAGAATGTCAGTGTGGTCTCAGCATCACCAGTGTCAGTAATGAGGTGGGACTGAGGAAAAGCAATTACCCCCTTTTGGGTATACTGCAGATTGTAGGATTTGTTTTAATTTTCTTTTTACGTCTGAAAGGTCTGGTTCTTACATTTTGAAAATTATGTCAAACAGTATGGACCTTTAAGAAGATTTTCAGGCTGGGAAGAGAGTAGGGAAAAGTGGAAAACTTCCTCTAGGATTGTAGTACAGAACCCTGTGTTTGTGGTTTGTGGAGAGTGAGTGTGTGTGTGTGTGTGTGTGTGTCTCCGTGTATATGGGTGTATGTGTGGGATATATAGGATATTTCTCTTTGATCATCGGATTAATGTGGAAGACAGACTTTCAGGTATTATGAAATCAGGGGGTCATGATTTTCTTTGTCATTTCAAAAAGGCAAAGACAAACAGTCCTCATGTTTGTGAATGTTGGCAGAGTGCCCCCTCATGTGACAGCATGGATGTGTGTTTGATTCACAATTCTCAGCATTGGGTGTTTTTACCTATTTGTTAAATTGAGGGTTGAAAATGGCAGGTTGCTGTTACAAATCTTTGATTATTTGTGAGGTCTTAAATTTCTTTGGAAAGACTATTTTTTTAATATAGATTCTAATACTGATTTTTTAAAACATAGATTCTAAAACTGATCCTTTATTTTTCAAAGGGGGATTCTACTGTAGTTGGAACAAGTAGGCTCCGCGACTTATATGACAAATTTGAGGAAGAGCTGGGGAACCGGCAAGAAAAGGCCAAAGCCGCTAGGCCCCCGTGGGAGCCTCCCAAGACAAAGCTGGATGAAGATTTAGGTGAGTCAGCAGCTACCAGACCAGACCCTGTGCTTTTATTACTGCTTCATCTGGGACCTTTGGGATGTGTCCTTGGGCATCCTAGATTAAATTCCTCCCTCTCATTTTATTTTATTTATTTATTTTTATTTTTATTTTTTAAAATATATTTTTATTGATTTCAGAGAGGAGAGAGAGGGAGAGAGAAATAGAAACATCAGTGATGAGAGAGAATCATTGATCTGCTGCCTCCTGCATGCCCCCCACTGGGGATTGAGGACCGCAACCCGGGCATGTGCCCTTGACCAGAATCAAACCTGGCACCCTTCAGTCCGCAGGCCGATGCTCTATCCACTGAGCCAAACCAGCTAGGGCTCATTTTGTTTTCCTTAAATATAGTCAGCAAAATACATAGCAATGGAACTTTCTTCTTTTTGAAGTTAGTTTTTCCCAGTCACATGCAGCAGAATTCATAAGAGATCTCATTTGCAAGGCACACTAATAATTGTGTTCCTTGTAGAACTGTCTAGTATTAGAATCAGAGGGACCAGATAGTCTAGCCTCCCACCAATCGCGGGGGCCTGTTCTCAGTTCCTGGTGCCTCTGACAGGCAGGCCTCCCCTCGGGGCCCTGCCCACTGTCAGCTGTTCCTGAGTTGATGAGCAAGTGCAGCTGTAGCCCAGCTCTGTTGGAAGGCATCTCTCTACTCGCAGAGACACTTTCCATAGCTTTCTCATATGGTGGTTTATTTTATCAAGTGTCTGAGGTTCCAAGTAGATGCTGAGATCTTTGAGGATAGAAATGCTTTTTGCCACTTTGTGTCCTTGGCCCCTAACAGAATGCCATGCTCAGCTGAGATATTCCTTATGCGTTTTCCTTTGTTCTCTGGCTCTCTGTGCCACCTTCACTGTGTCTCCCAGGCTGAGACGCAGTGTCTATGGTGGGTAAAAGCACTCACTGACCCGGCTGGCCTGGATTCGAGTCCCTTCTCCTCCATCTGACATGCGACCTTCAGCAAGTGACTTAACTCTCTCTGCCTCCCTTTTGTCATCTGTAAAAAAGGGATGACATCGGTCTCATGGTGTACACTTGAAAATACAACTGTGTAGGGGTTGGGTTATGTTTTTAAAAAATATTTTTATTGATTTCAGAGAGAGGAAGGGAGAGGGAGAGAGACATAGAAACATCAATGTTGGGAGCGAATCATTGGCCAGCTGCCTCCTTCATGCCCCCCCACCAGGGATCGAGCCTGCAACCTGGGCATGTGCCCTGACTAGGAATCTTAACGGTGACCTAGTGCTTCATAGGTTGATGCTCAACTATTGAGCCACACTGCCTGGGTGGGGTTGGGTTTTATTACTGTGCATTAATCTTTTGTAGGATTAATCTAAATTCTAGATCTGTTTTTTAATTGTGCTAAAATACACATAGCACAAAATCATTTTTAATTACAGTTCAGTAGTGTTAAGTACATTTCACATATCTCCAGACTCCTTTTATCCTGCTAATCTGAAACTGTTCCCATTAAACAGCAACTCCCATCTCCCTCCACCAGCCCCTGGCACTGACCATTCTACTTTCTCTCTATGAATCTGACTACTCTGGGCACCTCCTATAAGAAAAATCACACAGTGTTTGTCTTTTTGGACTGGCGCACTTAGCATAATCCTGGGTCTGTTTTTATCCAGTCACTTTCAGAGTCTAAAATCTTTTATTACTACTATTGAGAGAAACATTTAAACTCGCGTCTGGCGTTCAGAGCCATCAGTCTGGCAGTCATGACCCTTCAACCCTCACCCCCAGGATGTTTCTGCGGGGCCTTTGCTGCAGCCTGTGTCCCGTGCTCTCGCCTCCATGCTTTTGCGTGCAGTGTTCCCTCTGTTCCTTTCCTCTTGCTGCCTCCTCCTCTGCCACCCACCCCACCTCCCTGCCTGGGTGGTGTGCACCCGTTCCAGAAAACCGCCAGTGACCTTTCCAGATCAGGGACTTGCTCTTGTCTGAATTGCTGCATCTTTTAAAATATGTAATCCCATGCTACTGTGGCTTGCATATTCTCCAGCACCAAGCCTTTCTCTGTAAAAATCTTTGTTTGCTTTCCCAGCGAGATCGTGACTTAGCATTATGGGCTGTATGACTTTTCATGGTATTGCTGAGCAGAGTGCTTGGCACTCAAATATTTGCTGAAAGGATAAACAACTGTCCTTGCATTGAGAGGTTTGGGTCATTGGGAAGTCTCCGAGTGTAACCATCTTGTGAATTTCTTCAGCCTCTCTCCGTGTTTGCCCCTCACCTCTGTTAGAAAGTTCCAGTGAATCCGAATGTGAGTCTGATGAGGACAGCACCTGTTCTAGCAGCTCCGACTCTGAAGTTTTTGACGTCATAGCAGAAATTAAACGCAAAAAGGCCCATCCCGACCGGCTTCACGATGAACTCTGGTACAATGACCCAGGCCAGGTGCGCATGTGTTTTATGTTCTTGCTGGGAAGGGTGCAAACCACACGTCACATTTATGACTCCAGGTCCAGAAGATGCATGTCGGCTGGTAGCGAAACTGAATTTTCCTCTGGGCACTGTGAGCCATTCTTCAGAGCTCATTTCCTCCAGCTTCAGAGTGCGGCTCCAAAGCATAAGCACCAGAGCAACTGTGCCTTGAATCATTTTTGACGACGTTGGTAAATCCTGGGTTAGGGAACTGGATAATGGCGCTGCCTCATTAAACTTGCAGTAAACGGAAGGAGACAAATGGTAGAGTGAGGGCGAGAGGACTTGCAGGTCTTTTTAAAAGTAGTTCGTCTGGAAGGCATCTTACAGCAATATAATAAACAATGTCTTCAGTCCTATAAAACTTCACATTTCTTAGTTAGTAATAGTCACAGTTCCATGGAAGCTCCCTTCCTTGTTAAGTATGTTTGAGCTAATGATGTCATCGCTGGACATATTTTTATTTCTACTTAGGGTTTTCTTACGAAGTACTACATAATACAAAATAGTATCTTTATAAGAGATTGGTATTTTACAAATATACAACGCAAGAAAAATAGCATCTAACGCATATAAAGTTATTAAGCGTAATAAAACACATACCTATAAAAAGATAATTTACAATTGAAATAAATTCATACCATTCTATATTGAATGTTCTTTTGGCTCTTATTAGAGGATGGCTAACTAAACTGTCTTTCTCAATAGAATTCATATAGTTAGAATGCCCGACAGAAATGCACTTTGTGGTCCCTTTTGCTCTCTTGGAATTGAGCAGAAGTGTTTGCAGTTGTCAACGCATTTTGAAACTTACTTTGATATATTAATCATGCATATGATCTCTTAAATAGCTTCAATGAGTTTTAATTCACATACCGTATAGATTACACACAAAGTGCACAATTCAATGTTTTTTAGGATATTCACAGGACTGTACAGCCATCATCACAATCCAATTTTAGAGCATTTTCATCTCCCCTGGAAGAAATCCTATGTCCATCAGTAGTCACTCCTCTGCCCCCCAGTGTGCGTGTGTGTTTTTTTAATGGCCTATTCTCCTGTGCAGAGCCTGCCCCTTGGTTTCTGAGGGTTCTTAGTCCATCAGAGCACCCTCTGCAGCCTCACCATTCTGTTCACTAGATCTGGTGTTGTGTCCTCGGTACAGCCGAGCCTTAAAAGGGCTGATCTGTGTCAGGGCCCAGCCCCTGGTAGAGGCAGGAATGTGGGGTGTCTGTCTGCTCCCTTGAAAATCAGTGAGCACGAGGTGATCTTCCACATTTTCCCTCATGAGTTGTGACCATCACTGGGCGTGTGCTGTGACTCTTGAGGGCTCCCCATCACATCTCTGTTTGCCAGCTGTTACTTGGGATAATCACCCGATCTTTTTTAAGGTAACAATGTTATTTCTCTGATGTACCACCTGGAGCTTTAGATTTCCCAAAAAGGTAAAGAAAGTTATAGTTTTTCACTTTAATATTTTTTTTCAAAGTTGTATTGAGATATTGTCATTGGACACAATGAGTCACAAATCCCTAGAACTTTAAAGAAATATGTGTATGTGTTTGTGTAAATATATATGTTATAATGTGTTATATATATGTGTGTGTGTGTGTGTATTTATTAATACAAAGAGAGTAAGAAATGGAATTCAGCTTCCTTATTCTTCAAACTGATGCTCCGGTCTCCTTTTGATTCCGTGTTGCCATTTATGTTGAATAAAGTCATGAGATGACTCTTAAGACCCTTTAAGATTTGAACCTCAGTTCTGCTTGTTTGGTCTTCTTGCTCACATAAATGACCCACTCCATCGAGGTGGCTGTCATGTCCTGGGAGCATCACCTTGGGTTTCTTCCTTCGCTTTGTTCCTCATGCTGGTGCCTCAAGTAGCATAACCATCTGCTTTTCCTGTCCTGTTCAGCTGTTCAGATAGTTCGTCTCTTTGAAGCCAGTGGTGTCTTCATCTGCACTGACAATTTTTCCATTTTCTTTAAAATTACTAAGCATATTATATGTATGCTATTTCTTACCTAGAATAAATATTCCTTGAGTACATGGACCCTGAGCTATTTATCACTCTCCCCTCCCCAGTGCTTAGCAGTCATCTTTCCACCCAAGAGTCACTCAGGCATTATTCCCTTATTGAATCCTGTGGGTAGAGTCCAGGGCAGTGAAATGAATTCAGGTGAAAAACCAGACATCGGCTCACCTGCTTAGTGCTGAACGTTTTCCTGGTTCTAGCAGGCATTTTCTTCTCTATGCTTCAGATACCTTTATGTTTCTCTTTTGAAAACATTTAATCTGGTTACCTTCAAAGCATTTTATGTGCTTCAAAGTATATAAAATATGCTTTTCTTTTGTGAAGAGCCATTTTTCCTGAAATAAGAAATAGAAGGGACATACTAAAAAGTGGTTGGAGAAGATGGGGACGAGCAGTGCGCAGACACTGATATTTTCTGCTTGGCTGCACAAATCACTGGGGGATCAAGCGTTGCCTTACAGTTTCCTTTTACCAGACAGTGTGGACAGTGTGCAGCTTTATTGGTTTTGGATCATCCGTGTAATTTTCTAACTGTGACAGCCTCTTCAGAGCTTCAGGACTCCTGATGTTAAAACCCACATAATTCCATGGAACATCAGCTTGCATGGTGGGGACTTGCCCCCAATAAAACTAATTCCTTTCTGTCTCTGACAGATGAATGATGGTCCACTCTGCAAATGCAGCGCAAAAGCCAGACGCACAGGAATTAGACACAGCATCTATCCCGGAGAAGAGGTAACGGCTGTGGGTTGTTACATTTGTATGCACCGAGAAGCCAGCAGTAGACAGTGCCGTTGCTATTCTTTCCCCTGTAAATGAAACAAGACCATTGAAAAGTCTTTTCGTATTCCCCAATAGTCTCCGGTACTGATAATTGGAGAAGAAAAGTACTTGGGTTTGGATTTGGAGTGGGGAATATCATCAAGGAAGCCATCAAATAGGTCAAGTGTCTTTGAGCTGGTTTTTATTCTTTTAAAACTGTACCTGGTGTAATATTTTTTCTATGTTCTTATCACAATTGACTCTGAAGTACCCTGGAGAAACGATCTCTCTAAAGTGTATAAGGTACATGTCCGCTTTCCTTGGGGGACGTGGGAATGCTGTTGTATTTGTTCACCTGTGTTCCCACTACACTGAGTAGCACATGGACTGTTCTAGCTCTGTGCCCCAGCCCTGGTCCATCAGGGACACTCCAAATATGCTTGACTGATTAAGTTGAATACTTTTAGGCAGTTTCATCAATTCCAGATACATTTGGGGACCAGGGCAATGACCACTGGGTGGATTTGTAAACAGAGTGGACCTATTGTAAGCCGGACCTCGATGAAGATTTTGTTTGCTACCTTGGCCTCATGTCCCCCACTCTACGGGGGAATGAGGACAGTCATTCAGTGTCTGAGAATTAGTGTTGATTCAGATGCTGTGTCAGCATCTGAACTGTCAGGATTTCCTCTTTCCCTAGTCTACTGTTACTTGGGTAAATGGCCATAGGTTCTTTGGGGAAGGACAGTGTTGTCATGAACATTTTTGTTTGTAATGGTGTTGCAAGGCTTCCTGGTAACTGGCCACGTCTTTAGTCAATGGATATCAGTTCAAAAACTTGATCAGGTCTGGAACTGGGCAAGGGAACATGACTTATTGGAGCAACCTCCCTTTAGCCACTTGGTTATCACTCTTGATTTCTTCTGTTGGTACAAACTAAGTTGGTATTCTTGTCAGCTACCCATCTATTTTGTGCCCAAGGACACCATGTTCTGTTGACTCTTGCATGACTGTGTGTCAGATTCCCTGGGCTGCCCCTTCGATCTTGCTGGTCCTAATGATAATTGTGTGACCTAGCTTGTAACAGCCCCGTCGTCTGTCTGGCCTCCCTTGTTTCAGAGTCCTTTCATATGGTTGCTGTCAGCAAGCTGTGCTCTGTGACAGCCTCTCTAGTCAGCCCTGGAGAAGGCCCAGACACTCTCAGACACTGAATGACTGTCTGAATGACAGAAGGCCACCCCTGAACCAGCACATTCCTTTTGATCCTGGTAGCTGTCCTGTCCTCTGTACTTCCCATAGAATTTGATTATCTGGTATATTTTTTCAGTCATAGGTATTATGTCCATTCCAATGTGCCCACTTCTTTGAATCTTTGGATTTCTTCCTCCTCTGTCCATCATGACAGTTTTGGTATTTTGACTTTACTCTGTGTGGGCCATCACTTTTTCATGCTTTTAGGAGACACCCTAGAAAGGGGTTGCCAGCATCTCCTGGCATCCTGGAATCCTGAATGCTCCCAAGTCAGTAAAGTCTTCCTTAACCAGTGTGTGTTCTGGCCCTTTTGGTCAGGCACTCTCAGCCTCCGGTCCTGTGCAGACTCCTGCTGACACACGCTGGCTAGTGCTTACAGGCCCTCTGGGCATAAACTCCTCCCAGCACCTCCCCAGCTGGGCTCTGCCGCGGAAATGACCCTAATTATAGGTCTGTCAGCCAGGAGGGGAGACTGATTCGGTACTGGGGTGGGGATGTTTTCAGGTCCCTGACTTTGGCATAGCAGACCTATCTTGGTTGGGTGTTAATTGTCTTTTAGGTCCACCCACTCTGACTTTGATAAGCCCTGGGCTTGGTCCTGATTTGCTCTGACCTCTCACTGCAGGTGAGAGCTTCTTTGTGTGTCCCAGCACGCCCTCTAGTTTTCCCATCTGGCTTTCAGTTTCCTTTCTCCTCTGCTGTTCACTTCTATAGAGCAGGGGTGGGGGACGTCCAGCCTGTGGATCTTATGATGCCTATGAAATCATTTGGTCTGGCCCTGCCAAGGCATTAGGGGTGAGTTAATGAAATGTTTGACCAAGTATAGCAGGCTAATGTTTAAGTTGATAATCTTGTATGGCCCGAGAATGATGTTATAAGTATCTAAATGGTCCTTGACAGAAAATAGGTTCCCATCCCTGCTGTAGATTAATTCATATACCTGGGAACTTGTTAGAAATGTAGGTTCTCAGCTGCTTCAGCTTCTGAGTCAAACTCTGGAGATGGGGAGCAAGCAGTCTGAGATTTAGCAAGCCCTTCAGGTGATTTAACTAAAGTTTGAGGAGTATGGTAGAGTAGCCATCTATCCATTGTCCTTAGAGCTACTATTCTCTCATAGTCTTAAACACCTGCTTCCATTGGTACAGCCTCCCATTTCATCGTCTTTGAAAGTTTCAGTAGGTGTGCCATCCGGTGCCAGGGGCTGTGTGCTCCACCTACCCCCATGATGGGGTCTTTATTGCCAGTTGCAGGGTAAGTGATTTCTCTCCCAAACCCCATCTTATCTCTCCTGCTTTTTTGAGTCACTCTTGGTACCAACTGTCCCACACTGGATTTTCCAGAAGCAGATGCTAAGATGGAGTTTGGGGCGCATGATGTTTCTTTGAAAGGAAGAAGGTATAAGCAGGATTGGACAGAGGGATTAATCAAACTATGAGTCAGCCCCAACAAAGCCCCATCAGCCGAGGAATGAGTATTGTCCATTGACTTGGGCTTCGCTGGCTGGGCCTTCATATTTCTCTCCACAGTGGGCAGCGGTCCTTCCGTGCATGGTCTGGGGCACGCATCTCTGTGTCCGTCACAGCACACCCACAGTTCAGTCCACTGATGCTTCTTTTGCTCGCTGTCAGTTTTCCTTTTCCTGACTTAAGCTCCAAGATATCCTGTCCCACCACCTCTCACGCTTCTTCATTTCTGGTCCCTTCTGTTTTCACCAGCATGTTTAATCTTTTCCCTATCTCCCCCACCCCCATTAAAACCTACTGCTAATCCCCCGGAGGTGATTTTTCCTGCCCCTATTTTTTCAGTTTATTGGGAGTTTAGCCAAAGTTCAATTATTGTGTTATTTTACCAAAAAAAATAAAAATATATAAATTTAGATCTATAAAGATCTTTATGTTGTCGCAAACTGTCCTATTGCACATGAAGAAATGAATTGAATACTGGGGACCAGCTAGCCCTTTTTTATTCGTCTAATTAATGGTAGAGTGAATACTGTTCTTTCTTGCTACCCGGTGATAGAACCTCTTTAGTTAGACATGCAGCTAGAAAATACAGTCTAACTTAAGTAAAAATACTTTGCTTATTTACTTTCAATATCACTTATGTTCTTTCCCTCAGGCCATCAAGCCCTGTCGTCCTATGACCAACAATGCTGGCAGACTTTTCCACTATCGAATTACAGTCTCCCCTCCTACAAACTTCTTAGTAAGTTCCTTACAAAATCAGATTTCATTTATTTTAAAATGTAAATAGGTTGAATGTGTGTAACTAGGTTAAAATGTGAATAGACTAAATATTGATTCATTTCTTAAATGTTCTTTTTTAAAAAATATCCTATTTTTATGTTGATAAAATTGGCCTTTTATCATAATGACATTTATTTTTACTTTTTTACCAGATTATTTTTGGTACCTTTTTTCATTTATATTGTTGGTACCACATAATAGTCAAAAAATTGTGGCACTGTGGAGTTGGAAGAATGCATAGAACAATTTCACATCTCTTAAAAATCAGCAAATAGATTATATGTTATCTAGTGACCCAAATAAGAACATCTATTGTATCTACCAGTATTTCAGTAATAATAATACTTAATACTTGTTGACTATGGTATTGGGCACCATTCTGAGTATTTGACATGTATTAACTTATCTCTCACAACAAACTGATGAAGCAGACACTGTTATCTCCATTTTATAGGTGGAGCAGTAGAACATATTTTACAGATGAGGTTAAGTAGCTTGCTCAAGATTACTAGTATTCAGGTAGGAAGTGGCAGAGTGCAGATTTGAACCTATGCAGTCTGACACCATTGTGTATGGCTGTATGCTATTCCACTATGTTATACTGCCTTTCGTAGTATAAAATTTTATTAGTTCTGGTTACTTGTATCATCAAGAGATTTCAATTTCAAAGTTAGATATTAATAATTATATATTTTAACTTTATTGAGCTATAATTCATATACTTTAAAATGTACCCATTTAAAGTGTATATTTTATATTTCATCTTTTCACTGAGTTGTGAAACCATCATCACAGTCTAATTTTAGAACATTTTTATCATTTCCAAAAGAAACCCTGTACTCAGCAGCAGTCAATTCTTTCCCACCCCCAGCCATCAGCAACCAATAAGATGCTTTCTATTATTTGCGTATTCTAGATATTTAATATGAATGGGGCCATACAATATATCATCTTTTTGGCTTCTGATTTCACTTAGCATAGGGTTTTCAAGATTCACCCATGTTGTAACATGCAACTTCATTCCTTCTTATGACCAAATAATATTCCATTCTATGGATATACTGTATTTTATTTATCCATTCATCAGTTGATGAACATTTGGGTGGTCTCTACTTTTTGGCTATTATGAAAAATGCTTCTGTGAATGTTTGTGGACAAGTTTTTGTGTGGATGTATGTTTTCATTTGTCTTGGGCATAAACCCAGGACTGGGGTGCTGGATTGTTTGGTAACTCTATATTTAATATTTGAAGAACTACCAAACTGTTTTCCAGAGGGTTGTACCATGATTATTTCATTAGAAGTTCTTTTCATTATATTTAATTTAGACCAACTTTGTTGAATCATTCAAATAGAAAGTAACAGTAATATTGACAAAACAAATAACGTACGTTTGGATATTCTTTAGTTCTCTCCCTGTCAAGTTCTTTGTGTGTGATGTGTGTGTGTGTGTGTTTGTGTGTGTGTATGAAATGTTCAGTGCCTATGTAAAAAACATATCTTTTAGGTTATTAGTCTTGATAATTCCATATTTAGCATTTAGGATTAAAAATGGTGGGTTATAAGAATGGCATAAGGAAGAGTCTCATGCATAGAGCAACATTTGTATGTTTTAATTACAGATTCAGTTTTCAGTAATTAAGATCTTGGGCATCATGCAGGAATTGATTTGTTGCACATTTGGTGGGTTGCTTCTCCTAGGAAGGCCTGGGAATGGAACTGTGAGGGCTGAGATCTGGCACCTGGCCCTTTCAGAGCCTTCCAGGTGGTTAGTCTACTCTTGACCATCATGATGCTGAGTCTTTTTTTCACTTCGAGCTTTGAGTCAGCTGCGTTATTATCTTATTCTTGTTAGGACTTCTGTTAGTTCAGAAATATAGATCAATAAGAACAGGACTGGTAGTATTGTGGGTTAAATAAAGCAAGTTCCTAGAAAATGAAGTCAGATAGCCTTTCCCCCCATTTCTGGCATCTGTAACAAAATGTCTTGATTGTCTCAGTATATAAATATTACTGAAGCCAGAGAATTCCACCAAGCCAGACAATTTCTCCTAAAATTAAACTTTTAAGTTCTCCCTAGTGTTTGGACAAACATTAAGAAAGTTTGTGGAGTCCTGATATTTTTCCTGGTGTTTGCTTGTGTCCTGATGAATATCTGCACATGCAAATCATGCTGTTATTTAATTCAAGCGTGTGTTTCTGTCTCCCTAGTGTTTGGACAAACATTAAGAAAGTTTGTGTTGTCCTGATATTTTTCCTGGTGATTGCTTTGTGTCCTGATGAATATCTGTACATGCAAATCATGCTGTTATTTAATTCAAGCATGTGTTTCTCTTTGCTTTCAGACTGACAGGCCCACTGTTATAGAATATGATGACCATGAGTATATCTTTGAAGGATTTTCTATGTTTGCACACGCCCCTCTAACTAATGTAAGTATGTGCTCATTGGCTGGCTTTCCCTGTCCCTGCACCCCCACTTTCCCTGTCTTCCCTTCATTCTTCTAAAAATCAAAATAAATTTCCTTTCTCCTGACTTCTAAGTAACATTTACTTTGTGTCCTCCCTCTGCCTGAGCTGCAGGAAGTCTATGGCAGTCTGTGTCAGGTGGGAGTGTGACATCTGTGCTAATGAGTCACAGGTTTGTTTCCCATTAAATGGTGTAAGTAAACGTGTCAGAATAACATTTTGAGAGTGTGAAAGATTGAAAAAGAAGGATTAACTGTGGAGTAACGTGTCAGAGCTATTTGGGGGTGGGTGTCCTTCAAAGGAAAGTTGGAAAGTTTTAAGAAGAACTTGCTGTTTAGTCTCTGAGCAATAGAAAAAGAAATAGAACTGGTTTAGGACATCTGGAATCTGAATTAATTTCCTGCAGTTTTCTGCTTTTCAATACCAGGAATATGTCTTCTTTAAGGGGCTTTGCCTGACATACAGATCTATGATGTTTTTATACAGGTATTAAGGCTGCTCTGTTAGTAAGCGGTTCAAATGGAAGTTCTGTATCTATGAGTCTAAAGCTTTGTCTCAGAGCTGGCAGTCTTGGGAATTGTCATGGAGTGAATTTGCTGGCGGCTCAGGGAGAGTGCAGCAGTATACTTCATCCAGCCTAGACGTCGTTATAGAACTTACTGAGTTATAGCTATGGTGTAGCTACCTCAAAATAGAATGTTCTCTAACCTTTCTGGTTTGGTTACAAGAAATTATACAGTTTGAAAAGTTATTTTAGTATTGTTTACTTAAAACTTGAAATTTTGTTCCTCTGGAGAGTAAAGATTCACATCTTTGCCAAACCTTGTTTCTTTCTATCCTTTCTTTTTTTCTTTATAAGTGGACATGATTCCATAGTAGTGATGCTAATTTAAAACAAATTGTCTTTTTATTGTTTTTATTCCACAGTATATTTTATCCTAGACAATTTTCTTTGAGAAGATGAGTACATTGTAAATGTAAAAATAAAATCATTTGATAATACATACCACGTTTACCTCCAGGATGGACCATAGTATACAAAAGGGTATAATATTGGACCATTCTTTATTTTTTTAAATTAGGTATAATCCTATCTAATAATAGAGAAAAATGGTAATTAGCGTACCTCCGCCTACCCTTCCCATTGGCTAATCAGGGCAATATGCAAATTAACTGCCAACCAAGATGGCGGCCGGCAGCTGGGCAGCTTGAAGTGACCAGGAGGCTTGCTTGCTTCAGTGACGGAGGAAGCCAATGTTCCCCGCTGCTGGGGTCCAACCCCAGCAGGTCCAGGGGTCCCCAAAGGTGTGGACGGAGTCGGCGAAGAAGGAATGACACGGAGACAGCCTTCAGTTGATCAGCAGCCTAGCCAGGACCTCTAGCCAGGATCTCCAGCCAAAGTTCTGGTCGGAGTTCTGGTTAGGAACTGATCAGGATCTGATGTTTATTGTCTTGTTACATCTATATTTATACCAGCCGATTTTAATCCAGTGCACAAATTTTTGTGCACCGGGCCTCTAGTTAATATATAACATTGTATTAGTTTCAGATATACAATATAATGGTTCAATATTTGTATATATTGTGAAATGATTATCACAATGAGTCTAGTTAACATTTGTCACCTTACATAGTGACATAATTTTATATTGGACTATTCTTAAACGATCTATATGAAAAGGCATTAGGAGGTTTTTGAATTTTGATGGTTTTGTTGTCTTTGTAAATATATTTTTTTAAAAATTATTTTTTTTTGAGGGGAGAGAGAGAGAGAGAGAGAGAGAGAGAAAGAGAGAGAA
>NW_005353967.1:1429349-1441288 GCF_000412655.1 Myotis brandtii | reverse complement strand
CCAGTGCACAAATTTTTGTGCACCGGGCCTCTAGTTAATATATAACATTGTATTAGTTTCAGATATACAATATAATGGTTCAATATTTGTATATATTGTGAAATGATTATCACAATGAGTCTAGTTAACATTTGTCACCTTACATAGTGACATAATTTTATATTGGACTATTCTTAAACGATCTATATGAAAAGGCATTAGGAGGTTTTTGAATTTTGATGGTTTTGTTGTCTTTGTAAATATATTTTTTTAAAAATTATTTTTTTTTGAGGAGAGAGAGAGAGAGAGAGAGAGAGAGAGAGAAAGAGAGAGAAACAGTGATGTGAGAGGGAAACATTGATTGGTTGCCTCCCGTAAGTACCCCGTCCGGGGACAGAAGCACAGCCTGGGCATGAGTCCGGACCGGGAATCAAACCAGCAACCTTTCTGTGCATGGGACAATGTTCTAGCAACTGAGCCACACTGGCCAGGGCTGTTGTCTTTTTTTAAATGTCTCAGTGAGGCACTCAGACCTTTTGTGACATCAAATCTCCTAGGCTTAGAGTAGGAAAGGCTTTTAGAAGTCCTCTAGTCCAACTTCCCCTCCCTATTGCACTTCTCTCTTTTTTGCCCTTCAAAGGATTTGCAAAACAAATAATTTAGTTACCATGAAAATATTTCAAAATATCTATCTTATTTTTTAATTCCCTAGAATAGTGTAGATCTTACTTTAACTTTTAGGATCACCTTCATTAAAGAAGGAAAGCAGTTTGGCTTCAGAGAGACCAAAGTTTTAAACATTATTGAATTCCTCTTACTATCTGTATGATTTGACATTTCAGTCTTTATAAGCCTTTCTTATCTTAAGACAGAGGTATTAGTTTTAGCAACCGGCTTTTGTAAAAAAAATGAGATGAAACATGAAAAGTGTTTATCATACAGTGGTTGGCATACAACAAATATTGAACTTCTTATTTTGGAAAATATGTCAGAAAGACCTGGGTTTGCATCTTCTAATTCTTTTTTGTTTTTAAAAACTAATTCTTAATATCTGTGTGACTTTGGACAAGTGATTCTATGAGCTTTATTAAAATTCCTCAGGCACTGATAGGCTGTTAATGCTAAATTAATTGCAGTTGTTACTGTTATCATAAAATAAAATATAGGACTGAAAAATTCCTGGGCTTCTGCATATATTTTATATAAAAATATTCAAGTTCTCAAAATTTGAGAACTTAACTCTGTAATGTGAAGATAAGCCCCATCATTTATGTTAGAGATGTTGATAAAATAAATCGAGTATTAAGCTGAGTGTTGTACAGTTCATAGGAATTAGATCCATCAAAGGCCTCTTGAATTTGAAATAACCTCCCAAGAAAGGGAATTATTAAATCACTGTACTGATCTGATTCATTTTCTTGTTGGAGAGAGCACATCAGGAAGAATGGCATGCAAATGATTGTAATGTGAGAATCTCAACCAAATCTAGTTCTGACAAGTTCTCTTCAGAACTTGAATTGAAGTGGATGGAAAGCCTTGTTGGCTTAGTATAGAGCATTCCGGGAGAATTTAATTCTTTTATGTAGTACAGTTACTAGTACTTAAAATACCTGATGCTACTAAGGGCTTTGACAATATAACCAAAATTATAAAGATAAACATATTAGGTGCATAATACTTTATCCTGTCCACAAAAGCACCATGAAGCCCCATGACCGTTTCCTCCTGCCTTCATGGGCTCCCCATTTCCAGCAGCCTCACTGGGCTGGATTTGTCATTTAGTGTCTGGAAGTAGTAGAGTTGAGGAAGTTTTCTTTTTTTTTTTTTTTTAAACTTTTCTTTATTTTTGAAAGGGGTGTTTTCTTTAGGAGTGGGTTTTTTGTTTTTTGGGGGGTTTTTTTGCTCGTTTTTGGTATGGTGAGATAGGAGTTAGTGTCAGCCAGTGTCCAAAGATGTTTTAAGAAATGATGGTAGGTATTTATATTATTTGATTGGCCAGTTAAGCTTCCAATCAGTGGAGATTCCGATTATGTTGGCAAATGACCAGTTCTCTCTGTGTCTTAGAGAAGAGGAACGTTTGACTAGCAGAGGAGATCCTGCCTTCCCAATGGTGTGTCTGAGAAGGGCTCAGGCTGACACTGTGCTCTCTCTCTGCCTGGCTCCCTACTGCTCCCACGGCCTGTGGTCCTTTCTCTTTCGGATACCCTCTCCCTGAGTAAGGGAGGCTCACCCACGGTTTTTCCTCCTATGCGTATCCTGATCCCCACCAAATTGATATTTATAGCTGTGACATAGGGCTCCATGCTTCACACGGCAACTTCAGACTGCCTGTTGGGCACACCCACCTTCATGTCCCCTCAGGTACCTCATCCTCAACCTGTGTGAAACCGAACTCGTCATCTTTCCCACAGACTGAGTTTGAGTACGCGGGGAGTACCCCATGAATTTCTTTGTATTAATGCCATTGGGATGTGTCTGGTCACGTAGGCCAGAAACCCAGAAATTATTCCCTGTTCTTTCTTCTTTCTTGCCTCCACATCAGAACGGTCACTGTGTATTTCAGTAACATCTCTTATGTTTAAAAATATTCCCCTCCTTTCCAGTCTTCTCTTCATTTGGCTCCTGGACTGTTTCATTAGACTCTGGTCTTCTGATTTCCTGCCGCGCTCCGTCCCTTCCATCCCCACACCGTTTACATAGCCACTCATCCAGTGTGTGAACTGTGATGATCTCTCACTTAAACTGCTTGAATGCTCACTGATAGGATAAGCCCTGAATCCTTTACATTGTTTGTAAAATTTGCGTAATATAGTTCAATGGTCGCCAACCTTTCGGACCTCACGGACCACTGGTTGGCGACCACTGATACAGTTCATACTTTCCTGTCTAGAAATACCTTGCTTCTCTCTCTCCACCCACTTTATTCCTGAACAGCTAAATCACTTGTTATTCCCCCGGCTTCCTTCTCTCTGTCTTGCTTGAAACTAAATACCTGCTTTTCCCCAAGTTAGTTTTTCTGGATGACCTGGAAAATCCCTGCCCCTCTTTGAAGACTCAACTCAAATGTTACCTGCTTTGGTCCTTTGGAACTTTATACTCTCCGTTTGCATATTTGTTTTTAATTGTACTTACAAGTTACGTTGTACCATGTTCTTCTTTTAGATCCTTGCCTTTTATTTTTTTAAATTTTATTTATTTATTTTTTAAAATATATTTTATTGACTCTTCACAGAGAGGAAGGGAGAGAGAGATAGAGAGTCAGAAACATCAATGAGAGAGAAACATCGACCAGCTGCCTCCTGCACACCCCCCACGGGGGATGTGCCCGCAACTAGATCCTTGCCTTTTAAAATGGTAGGGGCTGTGACTTCTTTTAGGGTAACTGTGAACCTAACATCATTGTTAGCAAAGAATAGGTATTTACAAAATATGAATGATGCCCAAATTTGTAGCTCTCACATCATTTTTAAATATAGGACTAAAAAGACCTTAAAATGTTAGTGGCTTTAGCCTGCTGCTTCAGTTGTTTTAGAACTCATTTATTACCACAAGAAGGTTGCATATGGATCTCTTATTAAAATGTGAATTTTACTCAAATTAGCCGTTATCCTTTTAAAAAATGAAAAAGCACCTAAGAACTAAATTTCATTTCTGAGAAAAAGTTTCCAGTAGATGGCATTATAAGACTATTTTTGTTTTTCTTACCATTCCTTTGGTAGAATTAAAATGTGTTTCTTTCTGATTGCTATGGTTTGTAAAAACGGTTACATTTATATAAAATTGTCTTCTGGACAGACAAATTGTGTGCCTAGAAAAACCGACTTAACACATCTCTAGGGCTTCTGAGTATTATTTTCCTCAGGTAATCAGCCAGACCACTGCGGTAACTCCACACCCTCCCTTTCTCATTCCTCCCTCATTCAAAAGTATACTCAAGGAAAACCTACTATGTCTAGGCACTAGGCTAGTAGTGTCTGATGACACATTGGTAAAACAAGACAGGTGTGGGTTTATTTAACATGAGCCTTCCTTCATTTTCACATGAACCCTGAGTATTACAACAGGTGATGAGAGGTATTATACTCTAGGGGCTTAGAGCTGGCTGGAGTCTAGAGCAACATTTCTGAACTCACCAGCGACCGGTTACCTTAGGCAAGGTACCTGATGACTCTGCCTCAGTTTCCTCCACTGTACAAGGGGGATGATAAGTTATAAGTTGTGTCTATCTCATAGGGGTGGCTACATGGGTGACCATATGTGAAGTATTAGAATAGCGCCTGGCTCAGGAAATGCTATCTGTTGTTATTCATATCATGCTTTATTATGATTATTACCACGGTTGATTTTGCTCCAGAGCCAGATAGACAGCTTGACTTGTGTGCGTGTAGTGACTTAGGAATCTGTAACCGATGAGTTGACTCTGCCTCAGTTTCCTCCACTGTACAAGGGGGATGATAAGTTATAAGTTGTGTCTATCTCATAGGGGTGGCTACATGGGTGACCATATGTGAAGTATTAGAATAGCGCCTGGCTCAGGAAATGCTATCTGTTGTTATTCATATCATACTTTATTATGATTATTACCACGGTTGGTTTTGCTCCGGAGCCAGATAGACAGTTGGACTTGTGTGCGTGTTGTGACTTAGGAATCTGTAACCGATAAGCTGTCAGCCTGCTATCCCTGATCTGCCTGAAAAGCCAAAGTTCTGAAAGATTAAAAAAAAAACAACACGAGAAAAATAAGTATTTAAGTGGTTTTATTAATTCTCTAGAGGCAGTTTGGTTGGATTTAATGGGTTCTTGTCACGTTTGTGTTGTTGCTCATACAGTTAATTAAGCACCAGCATTATGCAGGTTTCCTGTAGAGGCAGGGCCAGCTGGGCGCCTGCCATGAAAACCCAGCAGTTGTGGTCAAGCTCGCCTGCAGCATTGTGAGCAGCTTAGATGAAGTGGAACTTTCTCGTTTGGGTCATGGCCTTCTGGGTCAGGTTGCCAACACATGCTCATTGTGAGCCTCCGGGATGGTGTTGCAGACTGAACCTCTTCTTATTCTTGCAGATTCCACTGTGTAAAGTGATCAGATTCAACATAGACTACACGATCCATTTCATCGAAGAGATGATGCCTGAGGTAAGGCAGAAGATGGCTTAGCAGCTTTGTCTTCTGTTTATTCCACACTTATATCTTGAAAGCATTGGACATGGCCAGCTTTGGCTTTGGCCTCAGAAATACCCCTAAAGTTTTGTGGTCACTGTTGCAAGGGTCAGTGAGATGGAGCTCTAGGAACAAGGTTAAAATTCAGGCCATTTTTCAACTTCTGAATCCATTTCTCCTTGTTTTGCATCTACTGATAGTAACTTTACATTCGTTTCTGGTTTGTTTTGGATAGGGGACAAATTTTGATTACTGGTTGTTATCAGAGGAAATTAGGGTAGTGAAACCGAATCTGATAGCTGTTGGAATAATCTTATTCATTATCTCCAATGACAAGATCGGTGCTTGGTTCATTTTTCTTCCCATATATTTACATATTTTTCCTAATTGTTTTTCATTGCGGTTGCTCAGCAGCAGATTTATCTAAATATATGCAAGAGGTTTAAAATTCCAAAGCAAGATTAATGTGAATCTCAGAATGATTCATTGCCTGATCTTGAATTTAGTGATGTCAACAAGTCACACGAAGAAATAACAACTAGACAGCAAACAAGCCTGTGCACTTAACCTTGTGCTGGAGTTGGGGTCGATTTCCTGAGCCCCCGGCTCTCCTTGCAAACCTTGTTTAACAGCGCAGCTCTGTCATGGGCAGCCGGGCACCAGCGGGAATTGATAAGCATGACATACATGCTTAGTTTGCACCTACTTCATTCAAAGCAAGTCCTGGTAATTCTACCTGTCTTTCAAAAAGAATTAAAGAGAAAGGGCCACCCCCCTCATTCTCTAGCTTAAAAGGGCTTTTTGCTTCCTTTCGATTTTTAAGGTCATAAGCCTTCATTTGCTATTGTAAAGGTTTATGCGTCTGGAGTTATCTCACGCAGGGTGATTTATGAACCCTGAGCAAAACAAATAGGAAGGAAGAATTATGAGACATGTCTTAGTTGCAAATATATCATCTGTTAAGCTTGTTTACTGGAGAAATTTTCGTCCAAAGTTTTGTAGTTTTTTGTAGCCCTTTATTTGCCTTCATTAAGAATTTTAACTTTTTGGCATGAAAGACCTCTGTTTATGGTCACTCTAACAGTGATTCTAGGTGTGTTTGGGGGATGACAGGGAACAGGGGTGGAGTGAGCGGGACAAACCTATCAGCCTGCTGGCGTATGTGTGTGTGTGTGTGTCATTTGAATTAACAAAAAGTCCCCAGGAGATCCTGATTTTATAATTGGGTTAGAAAAATATGACATAAAGACGACTTCATTTTTATTTTATTTTTTAATAATAATTCTTTATTGTTGAAAGTATTACATATGTCCCGCTTTTCCCCCCATTGGCCCTCTCCAGTCTGCCTCCCGACCCCAGGCCCTCACCACCCTGTATATGCATGGCCTCATCTGCGTCCATGGGCCATGAATATAAGGTCCTTGGTTGATTACCTCCCACCCACCGTCCCTACGAGGTTCCTCACTCAGTTCCATGCTTCCATGTCTCTGGTTCCACTCCCTTCATAAGATGACTTAGTGTTTTAATTTCACATCATTTTACTCGTACATTGGGAAGGGCTGTGCTCACATTTTCTTAGGAAACCTAAAGCCACGCTTGCTTACTTCATTTGTCTCTCAAGCAAATGAGCTGTTCTTTGTAGGATGGTGGTCAAACTTTTTAGGAAAGTACATGGTTTTAGGATAGTTTCAACAGACACTTTAAGGCACTTGACTAGAACAAGTTGACCCTTCAGTTAATATATATTTGCAGTATTATAGTAATTTGATTTTGGTTTATTTTTCAGAATTTTTGTGTGAAGGGACTTGAACTCTTTTCATTATTCCTATTCAGAGATATTTTGGAATTGTATGACTGGAATCTTAAAGGTAAATAATAGGATTTAAAGAAAAATGTAATGCTGAAAGAACATTGTGGTGTATGGTGGGGGAACATAATTGAAATTTCTCTTATTTTTTGAAATACCCAGGGAAAAGTGTGATTCATAGGAATGCTTGCTATCATCTGACACGAATAAGTTCTCATGGGTCTTATTTTAATACAATTTGACAGTGTCTATTGCCTAAGATTACCATTATCCGTTACCTAACTGATATGTAAGAAGATGGTATCAGTTATTATAAGTAATTACATTGATTTAGGTGCATTGGGGAAAGCCTCATTAGTTAATATTTTAAATCTATTGAACTTTACTGTAATATGAACTTCCAAGATAACAGTTTATCAAAACAGAACTTTGCTTTGCCTTCAAAACACAATTCAAAACCTGCGAGCTACATCAAATCAGCACCTGGTCCTTGGATCTTGGATAATAGTTACTCTTAGGAGGTGTCTGCATTCCAGCAGACAGTCACTTATTTATTTGCTAAACCGTGTATTGATGAATGGCTTTTCAAACCAAGTTTTTAGTAGTATTTCTCTCTATTTTTCTCTAGTCCTGTTGATTAAAATGGAAAGGAATTAAAACACAAGCATATTATATCATGCAGTAGTTCAGTTATAACAAAAATCTTTTTATGTTTTGACTTTCTAAAAATAGTTTTCCCTTATTCTCGTATATAATAAAAGGCTAATATGCAAATTGTCCCTCTGACCGGTAGTTCAACCGCTTGTGGCCCCTCCCCCCAGCGGCCCCACCCTCAATTGCCCCTCCTCACGCCCATCGGGAGTGGGGCTGGCCGACTAACTGCCCATGGCCCCTCCCCCTGGCTGGCCCAGCCCTGGTTGGAGTGGGCTGGCTGGACCCCACCCATGAACGAATTCGTGCACCAGGCCTCTAGTGTACCATGAAGCACATGTCCTTGGGCTTTCATTCTCCTCTTACATTGGTAGTCTCCTCACTTCAGTCTTTCTGGGATGTTTGTGGTGATTACCACAGGACTGATGCACAAGAAGAAGACCTTTTTTTATTTTTATGCCCCTACTTGTAGTGATGTTTGTCATTATAATGAATCTTAGGAATTAAGTTGCAGTATTTGTTTTCTAAGCCTGTTTTTATTAATTTTTTTTCTTGTATTTCCACTTGTTTGCTGTAGGTCCTCTGTTTGAAGACAGCCCACCCTGCTGCCCAAGATTTCATTTCATGCCACGTTTTGTAAGATTCCTTCCAGGTAAATCTTTTGGCTTGTCTGTGACCCGTGGAAATAGTGTGTCTGAAAATAAGCCTGCCATTCTCCTTCCAGTCTTTCGGACAACTTCCCCACCACAGACACTGGTAATTTTCTACTTCTAGGTCAGGCATAAAATGTAAAATTACACATGCTGCTGTGTACCCTTACGTAATGTATGGTAGCCCCAAACTAGATGAGCAGTGGGAGAATTGATTGATAAAATTTGAAATTTCACTTGATAAAATATCACGTAAGTGTTAAAATTAATATGGAAATATGCATGTGGCTTAAAAATGCAAAGAGTTAATTGGAAAACAATAATTACAACATTTTATATACAATCTGACTATATGCTAAAAAATACTGCAATAGTAGTTGTATGAAGGTAGTGGCATTACAGTTGCTTTTTTCTATTTTTTTTGACATAGACTTCTACTTATTTTACAGTGAAAAAACTATTTTCTCACTCAATTAAAATAAGTAACTATATGACATGTTTTTTAAGCAACATTTTAACTGTTTTTGAAAAATTTTTTTGAGAGTCTAGCTATGAGATATGGCATTATATTTGGTGTTTTTAAAAATGGTTGGGTTTGTAATGAAATCTTTGGGTGCCTTTTTGTTTGCAGAGTCTTCACCACCCTAAAGGAATCATCCCAGGTCTCATTCTGGTTTCTCCTTCACTGGTATTTCCAGTGATGTGCTCATACTTCCAGCCATGCATGCCCTTATTTCCTTTGCTTCCACTTGAATCTTCCTTTTGCTCTCTGCATAGTCACCTTTCTTTGCTTCCTCGATTAAGTCCTGTGCTCTGACTTCTGTCTCTCGGCTCTAGGGGCCTCGGTGCCTTATGCTAACCACCAACTTCCATGGAAATGTCAACTCCACCATTTGCCTTTTTCCCCCCTATATGTGTGCTGCTCAGTGATATTGGCGAAAAGGTTTGGCAGCTGCAATAAATCTGTGATCTACAATTTCAGCTGTTCAGCATGTAAGCTTTCAGCCCAGGCTACATATCCACAGTTTCGAAAGTTTAGCCTTAGGCTCATGCGCTTCTCCTTATGCCTGCTGTCCTTCTGGGGCAGGAAGCCTTCCTCTCCAGGCCTTGGAACTTACCCTAGAGCCTGTCAGACCCTGGTCCAGCCACACCTGCCTTTGCTATGGCACCTCGCCCCCTTAACCCCATCCACACCCTGCCACTGCTGCTGCTGTCGGAGCCAGCCTCCCAGCCCAGCCAGTGTAGTTCATTGGTTGAGCGTCAGCCCATTCACCAAGAGGTCACTGGTTCAATTCCTGGTCAGGGTACATGCCTCGGTTGTGGGCTTGATCCCCAGCAGGAGGTGTTGTTTCTATCGCTCTCTCCCTCTCACTTCCTCTCTCTAAAATCAATAAAAACATATTTAAAGAAAAAAAGCCAGCCTCCCAAAGACCAAATCCAGGGGACACGCTTTAGTCTCTTCCCGAAGTTGGTGCCTGGGCCCTCACCTTGTCTCTCTGCTGAGCTGCCCTTAACTTTCCTCTGTGCTCCGATGCGTCCCTTTGCGGCTTTTGTTTCTTGTCCATTTTTTCTAGCTTAGATTGTCCTCAGGATTTTGTCCTTTCCTCGGTCCAGACATTCAGTCACAATGACTTATTTTTATTTTAGAATAATGTTGCTCATGTTTTCAGTGTTATCATTAATTTTTTGTTTTGTTTGGAAATGTATTCAAAAGCTTTCCCCCTTTGTACATCTGGTTTTGTTTTATTGAGGAGTACTTTTTTTCTCTCTCAAGTGAGTGTATCTTTGATTTTATAATGGCACCTTAGCAGTGAACTTATTATAAAATGGTGTTGCAGTGAGTTTGTTGAAAAGCCTTTTCTTTCAGTAACTGTCTGCCTCTAGGCATTTTATGACCAAGCAAATCTCTAAGACAAAGTGGACAGTTTTAAAAGCATCTTAAAGAAAAATCTTATGTTAGATATTTACTTTGTGGGATTTTAACTCTCACAAAATGTTTTCCATAACTATTTAGGGATAAAATTTATGTTGTCACTAAAAGAGGTCTTTTGATTTATTTTTCAAACAAGATATACTTTTTCAGTAGACTTCCCTTTGAAAATATACTAGAGAAACTTGCAGATTTCAGTATGGAAATCCAATTGATACAGCATCATTTATTGAAAAAACTGTTGAAGTGAATTGAAGTGTTTTCTCTGCCCTCAATTGGGTTGACTTGGGGTGTGTGTGTGTGTGTGTGCACATGTGTGTGACAAACAGTACAAATGTGTATACTGTAAAAATGAGCACCCCTCTAGACATGTAAAAATGAGTAGGTGCTATGAGTGGTTTGATTTGTATTTGTTTTAACCTGTGTAGGGAGAATTAATGCTTTTTTGTTTCAGTGGGCTAACAACATGTTATGCAACTTGCCTTTATACTCACCTACTTCAGATATCCTCCATGTAAATACATCGCCTCATTCTGTAAAACTTACATAGAATTCCACAGTATGAACTGACATTAATTTTTTTCGACAGTTCTTCTAGTGAAGAATATTTTGGAGATGGCTATTTTCTCCCCATTGCATAAATATTTCAGGAATTGTCTTTTGCATCTAGCCTTTTGCATTTAGGTCAATGTTTCTATAAGGTAGACTCCTAGAAGTGAAATGATTTGTTACAACAATATGCACATTTTAAATTTGGAAAGATACTGGCCAAGTTCTCACTAAAAAGCACATAATTTGTAGTTGTCACCAACATTTTTAACAGTACCTATTTTCTGTACATCTGCCAACACTGAATAATACTCGTCTTCTATAGTTTGTCTAATAGGCAAAAGGTCATCTCATTGTTATCATTTGCATTTTACTTGCACTACTCTGAGAATGAGCAGCTTTCATATATTTCAGGTATTTCATGGTCCTCTCGTTCTCTTTGCTTTTCATTCATTTCAGTTTATTATCTCTAATAGAAAGTTTTTTAGGCATCATATTTTTTCTTCAGTTTTCCAGTTTACCTGTTTTAAAGACAGCTATCTCAGTCGCTTTCTACAGATTTGTTCAAAATTAAGCTTATAGTTTAAATCAAGGATTATTCAATGAAGGTCAGTTTTCCAGAGGTTAAACCATAGAACAACCAGTTGCTTGAAATTAAATTTTTTTTTTCAAATTTTTGTGTTGTTGTTTTTTTTTTCTATTTCTACCTCTACCTGTAGCAGTCAGACAGTTAAAATGAACTCTCCTAGAGCCTGTTTAAGGTTTTATTTGACTAGAGCTGGGGCTGGGGCTTGGTGTAATTCAAGATAGGAAGGCTGCATGTACAGGAAAGCCTGTTCATTGCTTGTATCATTGCTGTAGTAAAGCTTTGGAAATCCTGAATCAGTTTTGCAAATTGATTATCTAGCAGATTGATTGTTGGAAATTGCCCCACCCTGGAGAAGTAGTTCTCAGTTGTGGCTGACAGAGGCCAGCAGGTGGGAGTGTACCTCAATATTCCCAGGGAGACGAGCGTGGTTTGAAAAAAAACATCAAGAGAGAAACCAAGATGGCGGCATAGGTAAACACCGGAAATTGCTGCCTCGCACAACCACTTCAAAAATACGGCTAAAAGACAAAATGGACACCATCCAGAACCACAGGAAGGCTGGCTGAGTGGAAATTCTACAACTAGAAGGAAAGAGAAAAGCACACTGAGACTCAGAGGAGGTGTGGAAGT
>NW_005353967.1:1428885-1429275 GCF_000412655.1 Myotis brandtii | reverse complement strand
TCTCAAGCTCCCGACTGCTCTGAACTCCAGTTCTGGGCGAGTCTCTGGGGACCCAGACTCATACGGAGAGAAACTGGACTGTCTGGCATCGGGTGGAACTCGAGGGTGGCTTTCTCTCAGAGGTGCTTGCAGCCATTACCATGGACACTGAGAACTGGGGCCTCTTAGGGCAGGACTGAGGATCAGCCATAGCTCCATCCTGCTGATTTCCCGAGACCCCACCCAAGCTGTTTTCGCATATGAAAGGCCTGGCCCTTTGCAATCTGAAAATTACCTAACAAACTGCAGCTGAGTCAGAGAGACCCAAAACATCCAAAAGAAGGCCTAAGGCCCCACAGCAGCTTGCATTGCTTCACAGCTGGGCCTCATCTGGGCACCTCCAAACCCCAA
>NW_005353967.1:1425398-1427571 GCF_000412655.1 Myotis brandtii | reverse complement strand
GGGAGCTATGGGGGGGAAAAAGAGGAACAACTGTAATAATCTGAACAATAAAGATTTAATTTTAAAAAAATCAATTGAGATAATATCATAGTACTAGAGGCCCGGTGCACGAATTCGTGCACGGTTGGGGTCCGGCTGGCCCACCCCAGTTGGGCTGGGCCAGCTGGGGGGAGGGTCCTTGGGCAGTTGGCCAGCTGGCCCGCCCCCAATTGGGGTGGGAGGGGCCAATTGGGGATGGTGGTGGCCAGGGGAGGGGCCGCAAGCAGTTGGCCGGCTGGCCCCTGCCCCTGGCCCAACTCCCAATTGAACTCCTGGTTGAGGGGACAGTTTGCATATTAGCCTTTTATTATATGGGATAACTTTGTATTTGGAAAGCTTAGAAAATACCTGTTAATACAGATTTTTAGACAAGATTATTTAAAGGCATCTTAGCAGGAATACACAGGGGACATAGTAATGCAGCTGTATAGTTATTCCTAGTGTAGGGAAGGAGGAAGGCGTGTTTGTGTTTGTTAAAATTGAGTGTTAGACTGTTGAGAAGCACTTGTGTAACCAGCCATATTCTTAACACAAATTCCCTAACAAATTGCCCTCCCCCGCAAATAACGTTATAAATAATCAGACAACATAAATGGAGAGTATTGGGTCTCTAAGAAACAGTTATAAAGTCTGTCAGTTCATTAATGACTGTCCAGATTCATTCCCTGAAACACAAACTCCAGTTCTTTTCGAATAATGACCCGTTGTCACGGCTCCAGCCCCAGTGCTGGCACAGCGCCTGCTAACCTTAGCATACCCACTCTCACTTCTCATTTGTATCGTGTCCTATTTATCTCAGCCAGCGAGATAAAAATGGCTTCTTAGCCCTCAGTGACACCGTTCCATAAATCCCCAACATAAACATGTAGCAAAGCAGACAAACCAAAAGAGCCAATTCATTAACATTAGTAAATTCATGGCAGTCTGTGAGCAAGTGGCCATGTTATTTATCTGCTTCAGAAAGTCACTTTTCAAATATTTATGAGGGTCTTTTTTGCTGGGCTGGGTATGAGAATACAGCCCTTGCACGGGCTCTGGCAGGATTCTCTTGTCTACCTTCTCTCGTATTTCCATAAGGACTGCACCTCATTATTGCCCCTGGAGCAGTGCCTCTGTCCCCCTCCTTAGGTTATCTGCTCTGGGTTTCTACATTTTTTCACAGTGGTAAATCTCTGTCTTTTTAGGTTTTAGGTGCTGTTTTAAATATTTAGCAGATTTCAACATGGATTTACACTTTCACCTTCAGCATGACCGACTTTGCACCTGACGTGTGTATTTTTTTTAAGAAAAGTATTTCTAGTTTCTATGCTGCTGTAAAAGTCTCCTGCCTCGTTGGCAGCTTTGTGTGTGTGTGTGTGTGTGTGTGTGTGTGTGTGTGTGTGTTTTAATCCTGACTCTAGGACATTTTTCCATTGATTTTCAGAGAGAGTGAAAAGAGGGAAAAACAGACAGAAATATCGATGTGAGAGAAACAAATCGATTGGTTGCCTCCTGCACGGGCCAGGGAAGAGCCAGGGAAGAGCCTGCAATGAGGTACACAGGCCAATGCTCTATCCACTGAGCCAAACCTGCTAGGGCAGCACAGTCATTTTTTGAAAGCACTTTAAGGCTATCTCCTGTCCCTGTGCCACCTCAGTCCCTGGAACGTGGTAGGCTCTCAATAACTAGGCCCTACCTTGTTTTGAACTGTATCCTTGTGAATGAAAATCTTTGGGCAGGGGATGTTGAGATTGGAGGGAGTGCCATTCATGCTCCTAGAACTTAAGGACTAGTGGTAGTCTAGTGATCATGGTTTGTATGGGGGAAAAAGCTTATACACCCCTCACTGCCAGAAAAAGGCTGGGGCACAGGCTGGGTGCTCTCGCTTCAGTGAAGCTGCAGCCCCTGTCTCAACAAGCTCCATTGGTCTGTCTGTCTGCCCATCTGCCCAACCATGCAGCACTCATTTCTTCATTCTATCAACAAGAGTCCCCTGGTGCCAGGCACTGTACAGAACATTGAGGAGTCGAGGATGAATCAGACAGGCCCTTGCCTTAGAGAAGCTCCGACGACTAGTGTACAAACATACTGTGTTGTGATGTTATAACGCAGGTGCATGCGACGGCCTGAGGAAGGGCACAAGGCGGGGTGGGGG
>NW_005353967.1:1404484-1422716 GCF_000412655.1 Myotis brandtii | reverse complement strand
GGGAGCTATGGGGGGGAAAAAGAGGAACAACTGTAATAATCTGAACAATAAAGATTTAATTTTAAAAAAATCAATTGAGATAATATCATAGTACTAGAGGCCCGGTGCACGAATTCGTGCACGGTTGGGGTCCGGCTGGCCCACCCCAGTTGGGCTGGGCCAGCTGGGGGGAGGGTCCTTGGGCAGTTGGCCAGCTGGCCCGCCCCCAATTGGGGTGGGAGGGGCCAATTGGGGATGGTGGTGGCCAGGGGAGGGGCCGCAAGCAGTTGGCCGGCTGGCCCCTGCCCCTGGCCCAACTCCCAATTGAACTCCTGGTTGAGGGGACAGTTTGCATATTAGCCTTTTATTATATGGGATAACTTTGTATTTGGAAAGCTTAGAAAATACCTGTTAATACAGATTTTTAGACAAGATTATTTAAAGGCATCTTAGCAGGAATACACAGGGGACATAGTAATGCAGCTGTATAGTTATTCCTAGTGTAGGGAAGGAGGAAGGCGTGTTTGTGTTTGTTAAAATTGAGTGTTAGACTGTTGAGAAGCACTTGTGTAACCAGCCATATTCTTAACACAAATTCCCTAACAAATTGCCCTCCCCCGCAAATAACGTTATAAATAATCAGACAACATAAATGGAGAGTATTGGGTCTCTAAGAAACAGTTATAAAGTCTGTCAGTTCATTAATGACTGTCCAGATTCATTCCCTGAAACACAAACTCCAGTTCTTTTCGAATAATGACCCGTTGTCACGGCTCCAGCCCCAGTGCTGGCACAGCGCCTGCTAACCTTAGCATACCCACTCTCACTTCTCATTTGTATCGTGTCCTATTTATCTCAGCCAGCGAGATAAAAATGGCTTCTTAGCCCTCAGTGACACCGTTCCATAAATCCCCAACATAAACATGTAGCAAAGCAGACAAACCAAAAGAGCCAATTCATTAACATTAGTAAATTCATGGCAGTCTGTGAGCAAGTGGCCATGTTATTTATCTGCTTCAGAAAGTCACTTTTCAAATATTTATGAGGGTCTTTTTTGCTGGGCTGGGTATGAGAATACAGCCCTTGCACGGGCTCTGGCAGGATTCTCTTGTCTACCTTCTCTCGTATTTCCATAAGGACTGCACCTCATTATTGCCCCTGGAGCAGTGCCTCTGTCCCCCTCCTTAGGTTATCTGCTCTGGGTTTCTACATTTTTTCACAGTGGTAAATCTCTGTCTTTTTAGGTTTTAGGTGCTGTTTTAAATATTTAGCAGATTTCAACATGGATTTACACTTTCACCTTCAGCATGACCGACTTTGCACCTGACTTTTTTTATTTTTTTAAGAAAAGTATTTCTAGTTTCTATGCTGCTGTAAAAGTCTCCTGCCTCGTTGGCAGCTTTGTGTGTGTGTGTGTGTGTGTTAATCCTCACCCAAGAATATTTTTCCATTGACTTTTAGAGACAGTGGAAGGGATGGGAAGAGACACAGAGAGAGAAACATGGATGAGATACATCAATTGGTTGCCTCCCACACGTACCCCGACCAGGGCCGGGGATCCAGCTTGCAATCGAAGTACATGCCCTTGATCAAAATGGAACTCAGGACCCTTCAGTCTGTGGGCCGACACTATCCACTGATCCAAACCGGCTAGGGCTTATTGGCAGCTTTGCGCCCAGGCTAGGTAGAAGCATTCTGGTGAGCACGTTGTGACCTTTCTTTATCTTGTGAATATTCTCCTAAATTGGGAAATACCCTTGGTGTGTCAAATAAAAGTGACATAGAGACTCTGTTTCCAGTGTCTAGAAGAGTGCCTGTTTCATAGTAGGTGCTCAGTAACGATTTGTTGGATGAATAGACAAATATTTAGGTTAATGAATGAATGAATGCAGGATGCCTATATATAGTAGCTCTGTAGCAGCAATGTCATCTAGTTTCAGAATAGCATCTGGGGTTAAAAAACCTCATACACACCAGAGAGAAATCTTGATATTTATTTTCTTCTTTCTCAGATGTGTAGGCCTGTCCAAGCTTTAGCCCATAGCAACGTGTATGAAAATCTTTTATCCTTTTGCATTTTCTGGTAGCCCCAGTTCCTTGGGTATCTAACTCCTCTAGCACAAATAGGACACTCTCATTTGTGCCCACCTATCCCCACCATCTTGGTTTCCTCATTCTCCATGAAGTGTTGGCCTCATACTGGGGCTCCTAGAATATTTTTTGACCTGGGGAGGGTACTCATTGTCCTCTAAATCCTCAGGGCTCTTGTCCTTTCTTTGGGTAGGCCTAAGTCAAGAAAAGGGGTATAAGGTAGTTACACATACTGGTCAAGAAGCCAAGTCCAAAGAGAAGCCAGAAACCTGAGCACCGGAAATTAATGCTCACATTAAATGAATCTTTGGTTCATCAAGTACCAGATTAATTGGCTTTTTCCAGAGCACTTTAATTATGTCCTTTGTTGTTTTTACCTTCTGTACTTAGTAATATGTGCTTATAAGCCTCAGAATACTTGCTATTTTTCCATGTACTAACTCCATAATGATCTTCATGATATTAGTACAGGCTCTTTAGGACTATTCATCACGGCAGGTGTAGCACATTAGCACCAAAAAATTAGACCATCACACAGTAAGCTGAAAACATCCATAAATATCTCAAAAGCTTAGAATATTCTTAAGATAATAACATCACTGCTAAAGAGCTTTCATCTGTTACCTAGAAAGAATGATAAAATATTTAAGTTCTGTATATTGTAAGCTGTGGTTCTTCATGCTCGATGGTTTTAAATTTATTTAGATAGACACCTTTTTCTGTATTCACACCGTACAAATGGAGCCTTTTATCATTTAGAATGTTGCTCTTACCATTTTAGTAAATGAGATGGTTTATGAGCACTGTTTATCAATGAAACAAATGGCTTTCAGATTATTTGGCACCTGGTTAAACAATGTAAATTCTAAATTACCTTTTTATGAATGCTCTTTTGTCTCTGTTGTCTTGTTTTTCCTTATTTGGCTGATGACTAGCTGTGCATTGAGTAGCCTCATTTTCCCCTTTCTCTCTATCCCACCCCAGATGGAGGGAAGGAAGTGCTGTCTATGCACCAGATTCTCCTTTACTTGTTACGGTGCAGCAAAGCGCTGGTCCCGGAGGAGGAGATCGCCAACATGCTTCAGTGGGAAGAGCTCGAGTGGCAGAAATATGCGGAAGAGTGCAAAGGCATGATTGTCACCAACCCCGGCACGGTAGGTTCTGGTGCTCACACACTCAGACCCAGCCACCTTCCTTCCGGGTGTGAATGTTTCAGAAAAACAGTGACATTTTCAAAGCTTTATGTACTCATTCCCTCTCATCCTTGAGTAATTTTAACTATTTAGTAGATACGAAAAATATTATAATATAGGTGCATTTGGTAGTAAGTTCATCTTATTGGTAAATTTATTCTGCTCCTTATGGAGACTTTTAAAGTTCTTTGGTATGTTTAGTTCTGATTTTTTTTTTTTAGGCATAAAAGTAATATATCTTCACTATAGAAAAATTAGGAAAATCAAAAAGCAGCCCAAAGAAGGCAATAAAAATTACCCATGATTCCATTCTACAGAGATGATAGTATTCAGTTTTCTGGTCTCTAGGATATATTTCATATTGTTTTGAAACAAAATTGGCATCATTCTATTAAATAGTATTATTAAATATTTAGACCTCCTTATCCTCCAGAAACAACCACAAAATATCATTTTTTTCATAGTCATAAATTTCTTTTTTTTTTATTAAATCTTTATTGTTCAGATTACATTTGTTCCTCTTTTTTTTTCCCCCATAACTCCCCTCCTCCCAGTTCCCGTCCCACCCTCCGCCCTCACTTCCCACCCACTGTCCTCATCCATAGGTGCACGATTTTTGTCCAGTTTCTTCCCGCATCTCCCATTCCCCTTTCCCCGCCAAGAATAGTCAGTCCATTCCCTTTCTATGTCCCTGGTTCATTATAATTACCAGTTCATTCTGTAAATCAGATTATTTATTCACTTGATTCTTAGATTCACTTGTTGATAGATGCATGTTTGTTGTTCACAATTTGTATCTTTACCTTTTTCTTCTTCCTCTTCTTAAAGGATACCTTTCAGCATTTCGTATAATACTGGTTTAGTGGTGATGAACTCCTTTAGCTTTTCCTTATCTGTGAAGCTCTTTATCTGACCTTCAATTCTGAATGATAGCTTTGCTGGATAAAGTATTCTTGGTTGTAGGTTCTTGGTATTCATCACTTTGAATATTTCTTGCCATTCCCTTCTGGCCTGCAAAGTTTCTGTTGAGAAATCAGCTGACAGTCGTATGGGTATTCCCTTGTAGGTAATTGAGTCTCTTTCTCTTGCTGCTTTTAAGATTCTCTCTTTGTCTTTTGCTCTTGGCATTTTAATTATGATGTGTCTTGGTGTGGTCCTCTTTGGATTCCTTTTGTTTGGGGTTCTCTGCGCTTCTTGGACCTGTAAGTCCATTTCTTTCACCAGGTGGGGGAAGTTTTCTGCCATTATTTCTTCAAATAGGTTTTCAATATCTTGCTGTCTCTCATCTTCTGGCACCCCAATTATTCTGATGTTTGTACGCTTGAAGCTGTCCCAGAGGCTCCTTACACTATCTTCGTATTTTCGGATTCTTTTTTCATTTTGCTTTTCCGGTTGGGTGTTTTTTGCTTCTTCGCATTTCAAATCTTTGGCTTGATTCTTGCGCTCCTCTGGTCTGCTATTGGGTGTAATATTCTTTATTTCAGAGCGTGTATGCTTAATTTCTAGTTTCTTTATCATAGCATCGAGGGTCTCATTAGTTTTCGTGAAGCTCTCCAAAAGTTTATTGCAAGCCCTCAAAATTGCGTTTTTTAGCTCTATATCCTCCATTTCTGTCATGTTTTTTTGTCTCCGCATTTTTTATGCTTTCTTGGTGCACCCCCTAGTGGTCTTTGTGCGCAGTCTTGTTCTCGTTGAGCCTTGATTGTTGTAGTTAATACTGGAGGGATTTGACCAACTGGCTGTCTGGCTGTGAGAATCAGCTGTGGGAAAACTTCTGTCCTCTGGGGAGGTGCTAATCTAGCCTTTGCCTGAGGCAAATGGCTGTTATGGTGCCCTCAGTCCTGTTCCCAGAGGCTCTGCTTCTCAGAACCCCCGGAACCGCTGCAAACCTCGGAGGGAAAGCTGCCTTCCAACTGATGCCAGACACTCCCGCTTCTCCCGTTTGGGTCCGAGTCCCCAGCGATTCGCCCGTATCTGGAGCTCAGAGTCTGAGACTCCCCCCTGACCGAAAACGACAACCGCGCTCTCAGCCACCAGCCCGCTTTGCGCGCGCACCTCCGCACCTGAGTATTTTCCACACTGCGCCTCCTCTGAGCCTCGGTGTGCTGTTATTTTTCCTTCTAGTTGAAGAGTCTCTCCTCAGCCAGCTTTCCTGTGGTTCTGGGTGATGTCCGTTCTGTCTTTTAGTTGTATTTTTGAAGTGGTTGTTTGCGGCAGCAGTCTGCGGTGTTTACCTATGCCGCCATCTTGGTCCTCCTCATAAATTTCTTTAGGAGTGTTAAAAAAAAAAAAAAGACCCCTAAGTTGTAAAATTAACTCCTTATTGTTGGGTACCCAGGTTGCTTCCGGACTTTTGCTAAAACAAATAATGCTATATTGAATTTGTATATGTGTGTACATATATATATGTATATGTATGTGTCTTTGAATATTTACCCATTTAACTCCTTAGGAAGAAGTAGTCTGGCTGTATACACATGTTAAGTCTTTTGATACATAGGGCAAATACCTTCCAGAAGGGTTGTAAAATGTGTGCTCTGACTAGGAAGATATGAGGGTACCCATTTCATATTGGTTATACTGTTTAAAAATTAAAAAAAAATCTTTATTGTTGAAAGTATTCTACTATTTTAACAAACAAACTTTGTCAGTTGATAGGGAAAAATATTAGTTCAGTTTTGTGTTTATTTTAGTTTCTAACAAAAATCGATATTTTAAATGTTTATTGGCCTTTTGATAATGGCCTATCAATATCCTTTGTCAAATTTTCTGTTGTGGTATTTGTCCTTTTTTATTGATCCTTTTATTGCTCTTTTGCCATAATTATTACAAATATTTCCCACTTCTTTTGTTTCTTATTATTTTGTTTTAAAATTAGCTTCTAATGTTAGTTGTTGAAATAAACACGTGAAATTTAAAAGAGAGAATTAAAAGATAACTAGATTTATCTTATAAAGAAAATGCTGTTTTATATATTATATCAATTAAAATTATTTTTTCTTCAAAATATGTTATTTCATAAAATATATATTGGCATCTTATCAGAATAAGTTTTTCCAGAAAGGGAGAATTACAATATTTCCATGTAAAGAAACAAAGTAATCTATTTAAACAAAGCTGTTGTTTTAAAAAGGCTGCCAAATTTGTTCAATAGTCATGATTCATAAAAATAAAAACTCTGGATCAACTTTCTGTAGCATGACAGCAACATCTGCACAAACAAAATGTGGTTATTTGCAAACCAAACACTCCAGCTAATGCCAGTTATTTTAAACAGATCTCGAAAAATGAAAGTGTTTAATAAAAATGTTTTTCAACATAACATTTATTTAAAATTAAAAAGTCATACAGTTTTTACTGTTATATTGTTAAGCCACATAAATCATTGTTAAAGTAACTTTAAAAGAAATATACAAGTCATAGCACTATGAGAGTGTGATTGTGAATTTGATTTTTCTCCTTTAAACAGCTGCAGAAATTTACATTTCTTCTGTCAGGTTTATAGCTGGGTCAGAAGTTAGGTTCAAGTGATGGTGGTGGCAGACATGATCTTTTCATCTTGGTGAGTCCACTCCAAGCATCCCATGATTTACAGTGGACACTTTGGGAACACTTTCTCCCTGGAGCTTCCTTCCATGTCCTGGCTAACATTTCCTGATGTCCTAGAATCAGTTGGAGAGCTTTTGAAAATATAAGAATGCCATGATTGACTCTATATGCTCCAGGCACTCAAGGATCTGTAGTTTAAAAAAACAAAATCCCAGGGACTTCAGATTCATTCGTTGCTTGTTACTGAGCTGATGGCATGGAGGACATTTACTCCATGACCAGGGTCGTCATTCAACTTACTGTTGAGGGACAACCATATGAGCCAGATGCTAGTGAAGTATATAGATGTGTATGACACTTGTCCAGGTGCAGTCTCACAGCATATCCATGTAAAAGGAGTCTGTGATGAACCCTTGAATCAATGGGCCAGTCAGTAGGAAAGCCCGTAGTTTTAGGTGAGATCACTTGGCTGGGCTGCCGGGATACTTCATAAACACCACAGGAAGGTCTTTAAGGAATTGAGAAATTGTATAAATTATTGGCATGTTTAAATGCACATACTTGGCATGGTGTTTGGCCAGTTTGAAGATAATGAAGAAACCAGGATGAAAGGTTTATGTTGGAAAGTAGGTGGAAATACGAAAAAGTAAGTTTGGAAGCCAGGCTTTGGGACATGTTGAAGTTAATTCTTTTTTAATATTTACCTAAAAATATGTTTAGAGGAGGAACATATTCTGGAAACTCAGTATGATTCAAACATCTTCCATTATATTGTTTTGAGAATAGGGTCGAGTGTACATTTCATACTTGCTTTGAAAGATCACCCAATGGTAAGAATATTGGGGAATTTATTAAATTTTCAAGCCATTATGGTCACATTAAGTACTTTATTGTTGCGGAATTTAAAAGACTCAGTCTCCCTCTTTGGGCACTTTGCTTCTACCAGAGAATACTTTGGTCATTAGTGAGAATGTTTTTTTCTTATGTTTCTACAAAGATGGTAGGATAGCTGTTGTAGAGTGTGGCCAAATTCTAAAACTGATTTCCTTCACCTCCCCACACGTATAAATTTAGAGATACTATAGATATTCTAAGTCAGTATCTCCTTGTTGATTCCATAGCATGGTGTTTAAAATCCTGGGAACACGAATAACTCACTAGCACCTTTCAGTTGTGCAGTTTTCTTGGTGCTTTGATACACAAAATACTATTGGAACCAATTCTTAGGCCTAAATAATATGTTGCACCATCTGTAATACTTTCAACAATAAAGATAAATTTAAAAAAAATGTTGCTACTGTTGATAAGCACTTACATAATTTTATACTAGGTTACCTGTGACCAAAATCTCTAGTTATGAATTTTGAGAGCAGAGGCTAACTTTTTAAGATACTAGTGAAATTTTGATTGTTAAATCACATTTAAATATTCCTTAAAAACCTAAGTGTAAGTTGTTTTTAAACTAATGTGGATGGATTTACACCAACCTATTCCCATTGTCCCCTACTTGGATTTGTCAGATGGCTGCCTGGGGCTACAGCTGTGGGTAGGATAACAGGCTTGTCCCAGTTGTTGGGGGCTGTCCGCTTTTAGCGTTGAAACCCCTCAGCCCTGGACAGTTCAGACCACCAACCAGACTCTAGTTGTTGGTCATTGCTGGGCGACAGGATGAAGCTCATTGGCCTCCATGTGGATCAGTTCTGTAGCCTTTGGTTTAAAGCAGCTGAGCCAAAGACTCCACAATCCCCTAGTAAGAGTTTAGTTTGTAATGATAGAGGCCTGCCAGAGAATTGGGCATAAGCAAGAGGGTTGCTAAAACATTCTCTCCATGATTTTACCTTCTTTTCACAAACTTAAGCTTTCAGGATGAAAGGTATTTTATAAATGGTTCCTCATATTTTAGCAACTCAAGAAGGAATTAGCTGTTCACTTTATTTTTATTAGACTTGCATAAAAAATATGAGGCTCTCTATTAAAATTAAAAATGGCCTACATGGACATAATAAGAGGAACTTAACCATTTCGCTTTTGTACTACCATACCTTCTAATTTAAAGATGTGGAATTAAAGGAATACAATAAGGTACAGAGAGAACTAATGGGAAAAATGTATATAGAGGCATCTGTCTGTGCATTCTGAGTAGAAGTAAGCTATTCATTTGAAATGTGAACTTAAAACAGAATAAGCCAGCACATCTCTTCCTCGTGATGTGGAATACTTCCCCGGTGCCTTTGGAGAGGTTAAGGAAAAGTTATATCTGACTAGGTGTCCTTTTAAAAGTTTAATTTTTAAAGGTTTCCATGTGGACTGCAAAAAAGGACAAGATCATTGTTCATTATGCCAAATGGCACGGACTCATTTACAGGGATGACATTATAGTTTTTATATAGTATAGCTGCTATGACTAAAGGGTTCAAGTGACATTTTCCCTTTGGGGATGAGGCTTTCCTAGAAAAAAAATTCGATTAATTTCTTTCCTACTTAGGTTAAAGTCAATACTTACAGACTTCTTATGGGAATAAATGGCTTTGATTTTTCTCTGTAGAAACCAAGCTCTGTCCGCATCGATCAACTGGATCGTGAACAGTTCAACCCCGATGTGATTACTTTTCCAATAATCGTTCACTTTGGGATACGCCCTGCACAGTTGAGTTATGCAGGAGACCCACAGTAAGATATTTCTCGGTGTTTGTCTTAGCCAATTTCGCCTTCTACTCACAGCTTCATTAGCAGAGGAATACCTTTTAGCGGATGTTTTCCTTTTTGAAAATTAAGAACTAAAATGAGCCATGTTTTCAAATTTAGGTCACCAAATGAAACAAATTTTGGTAGCTTACAGGACATTATTATTCAATAGATTATCCTTTGCAATCTTGGTCAGCAAGAGTCCTGTATGTTTTTAACCTTTAAGGAACTTTTCATTTATTCATCCTTATAATACTTATTGTTACTATTTTTTCAGTGCCCTCTAGAGGAAAATAGCATCATATTGGTTCCTAGCACTGCTGAATTCATACAGATTCTATTTTTTTGGAGCACCTTAATAAGAGCTCAAGACCCCATGCAAAGCTAAGGGTCGTGTTAGAAGGAGAAGCTGTGGCTTCTGACTTTCAGAATTGATGTTATTTTCCACATTTGGGTTTTTCTGGGAGAAGATGAACATGTGTGGGATTGGAAATATTACCATTATTTTCTTCAGGAATGTTTGAATTTCCTACCTTGTTAAACAAACGAATAGTTTCCTGAGTTAAAAGTTTTTTTAAAGGATTCATAATGAGAGAAAAGGGCATTTGGGCTTTTCAATTCATAAATACAATTCTGGCTAATATCTTAGAAGAGGCTAAAGGGTTTTATTCTTTTTTCCCCCCCTTTGGATAAAAGTATGAAGCAGTGAACCAGGCACTGTGTAAGTACTTCTTTCTTTCCACCATTCTCTAAGAAACTGTTATCAAAAAGAGACCCAGCTGAGGCCGAGAAAGGAGCAGTTTCAATGACAGAACCAGCTTCAAGATGACAGAAAACCCTTTGAAAGTCCCTTCTTGTCAGAAAAATGTTAGTAGAATGTGATTAGGCTCTCGTGGACTCAGGTGGCAGGAGTGTGAATTGATAAAAAACTCCCCTTCATTCCCAGGGCACTTTAACAGCATCCTTCAGGCCCATCTAGGTTACCACATATTTGGCTACAAACGTGCTTATTCTTGTCCTGGTATATACAGATGAGTGTACACATTCATCTTTCCCCCTCCCCACTGGAGAAATGGATACAGACAGCTATGTAGCGAGGGTATTGGCACGGATGTGGCTTTCTTTCTAATACTCTCCAAATTTTACTTTCAGTCTAGGCCGTTCAGAGACTGACAGTATCCTTATTGAGGGGTCTTTCTCTCAGCAAACATCAAAAAATACATGTTTAAATAAAATTTGTCATTTTCAAAGAGGTAACAATGAGAAACAGCATATGTTTCTATTGGTTTTGTATATCTCCTTTGGAATTCTTTCCAGATAGATTCACCCATGTAGTGACACCTCATTTTTCAACCAAAATAAGCAATAATCAGCTTAATAACTAGGTTCCAGATAGCTCTTGGTCATCCTGACCTTCAACCCCCCAAACCATATCCTTCCTTAGAATGAAGGTTTGCTGCCATTATGGTATAAAAAAAGAATGCTGTTTATAATTGAACAGGGCTATTGAGACAACTGGCTTTATTGTGCTTCAGATTGGCCTGCTCTTTGTTTAAGATGTCTGTCTGTCCTTTTCCTTAGGTACCAGAAACTGTGGAAGAGTTATGTGAAACTTCGCCACCTCCTAGCAAATAGTCCCAAAGTCAAACAAACGGACAAACAGAAACTGGCCCAGAGGGAGGTGGGTATTGAGCTCTGTTCTTCTGTGATTGATGATGCGCTTCAGGTTGATTTCAAGGTTGTCGCATGGCACTACACTTTTGAATAAGATGGGAAAAGACTTTTAAAAAGTCATAGTTTACTCCCCTCCCCACATTAGTAGGCTGATTTTTTTTCATCTTATTAGTATCTAAGGAACCATTTTTCCTCCTAAAAAGGATACTTTTTTCTTTTTTTATAAAGGAGGATAGTTTCTTAACTAAAGGATTGCTACCATTGGGAATAAATGTATCTTTTATAGAAACTAAAATAAAAAACTGGCTGGATCAGCTTTTTATCATAATTAGACTGCACATCATCTAACTTTGGATCTTATGCAAATTTCTTGGTGTTAAGGTTGTAAAAGATTGTCTTCCATATGTCTGTCAGTTTAGTGGGTGAACTTATTTTGTAAGGTTTTATGCTCTACATTCCACATGTCTTTACTAATGGGTCATATTATCTTTATATTCCAGGAACACTTATGTTTTAGTTATAATTTTAAGAGTAAATGAATTTGGTATCAAAATAGATTTTGTCTCAGTGAGGTTTATTCTGCTTGGTGGTGTAAGAGCAAGGCTCTGAGGCTGGGAAAGGTGTTTGAATTCTGGCGTCGTCACTTACTGTGACTTGAGCCAGTCAGCTTCGGTAAAGAGGAGGGAAGCAGGGCTGAGAGAGGCTGACTGAGCTGTCCCGCTGTTGGTGCCCCAGGGAAAAAGGTGGTTGTGTGGACTTCTGAAATCGTCCATTGAGCTTTCCTCTAATCGGGTGGAGGTGGTGGTGGTGGTTCCTTTGTATTATGAATTCCTATGAGGTTGTTACTGAGTAAGTATACAAATATAAAATTATTTTTATGATTAATTATTTGAAGTGCAGTTAAAGGAAAGAGTTCCTGACTATGTCTTGCAGAAGTTTTAGATTATTGTATTTTTTAAAATAAAATGTGTCCTCCCAATAAGAGTTGTTATAATGGGATGGCAAATTTGAAAGCGACTTTTAGAATTACGTGGGTTGCAGGTTAATTTATTGATTGTATTTCTTAGATGTAAAGCTTGACATAGGCTTGATATAATTATAATTTTTACATGCTGATTTCAAAACCCAAACACTACTTTTTAAAAAATCAGTAAAGGTCATTTTTAATTTGAACTTGCCAGAATGGTAGATTTGGCTTAGATCTTTTTCTTATCTAGTTACCCAAGGCTTTGAGCATTCTGGCCATCATTTCAAGTAAATTACTGTAATTTGGCATGAAGAGGTTTGAGTGCCTGAATGTAAGGGTGATATTGAATGAATCTAGCTTATTTTCTAATGCTTGATGTTTGGCTTAAAATTGCTCTGCAACCATCAGGTGACTCATCATAATGAGTTCTCTTCTAGGAAGCGCTCCAAAAAATACGACAGAAGAATACAATGAGGCGAGAAGTAACAGTGGAGCTCAGTAGCCAAGGATTCTGGAAAACTGGCATCCGTTCTGATGTCTGTCAGGTAACGATGCTTCTGGGAATACAGTCATCCTGTATACCTCTTCCTTTAAAAGTCATTGGTGCTCAAGTTTTCCTAATTCTGAGAAGTTTCTGCGAAACATATTACCTTGTAGCTAAATTGGGACACCCATAAATTGTTTTGTGTCCTTTGGGTTTTGTTTTTGTTGTCAGTTTTGCTATTATCTTGATTAACTGTGTGTGTGTGTATGTGTGTGCGCGCGCGTGCGCGCATGCACAGGCACAGTGGTAGGGTGGGGGGGCACTTAGTAATGCTAGACTCTGTCTCTGCATATTGAGTGAAGGCAAGTCCATTCTTCAAATGCACCTGTCTGTTTGCAGCCATGTGCAGGTGCTTGTCCAAAAAGATACACAGCAGCAGCTCTACAGGCAGATTCCCGGAGGCCATGTGTACACACTATGACCCGTGACTCAAGCTTATGCTGCAGAGAACTGAAGGCATTGATGAACGGAATCAATATAAATTTCATATTTGACCCAAATGATAGTATTTTTTCATTTGATGAACTCAATAGAGGAATATGTCAGATATATATGCTGACTCACTAATAAGTATTTTTGTTTTCCCTGTGGGAGGAATTTTTACCAGATCAGAGAGCTCCAAAGCTCACTTGATTTTTTTTTGTTATGATTGGTACTGGTTGCGCTGCAGGGAAATTACAGTAAAGGAAAATGACTACCCAGGCTGGGGTCAGGTAATGTAATTAGCTGTGTTCAGCCTTTTGGAAGAATTCTTTCCAGGCTTCCACTTATCTGTTTTGATGGTAGCATATATTGTAATAAGTTCCGATACTCTCAGGTATTCATTTCATCATAATCAGTGTGTTTTTTAAAAAATCAATGTTGGCATTTAATTATTATATTGAACAGTGGGATTTAATCCAATAATTAAAGGTATTACTGTGCAATTCATTTCCCATGTGATGTCCAAAGCTAAATAGTTTTGTTTTAAGATGAACTGCTATTGATGCAGTACTGCTAAATAGTTTGAGAATAATCATCTACAGTGGTAGCCAGCATCCTCCAGGTCCTCAATTATTTTGCCAATTGACCACATTTTTTTTTCTCTAAGTACTTTCAAAAGTGAATATCTTACTCTGTTGATTCTCTCTGAGAGTCACTTGAAGTCATATCACCTGATTGCCTGCTTGCTAGTGTTTCTCCGAATCCGTAACATCATCCTAAGGTAGACACCATAAGAACAATGAGTGGAATGTTGAACAATGAGTGGAGTCTGCCTCAAACCTGGTGATCTCAGTGACAAGTCGGAGTTGATTGTTTGAGAGATCCTAAAATTGTGGAGCATTGAGAACTGGAAAGGACCTTAGAGATCTTTTAGTTTAGTGATTTTTAAACTTGAGTTTTTGGTTAACTCTGAAGTTGTTTTGTTTTTTAACAAAACCCTGTGAGGCCCTAATTTATAAAAAGATAAAGCAATAACTGTCTGATTGGTGGGTGTGGAGGGATTATCCTATTTTACTTGCTTTTCTTCCCACCCCAGGTTGCAGTCCCTAAGGCAGTTTTGTTCCGCTGAATGCAGTTTTTTAAAAAGTATCGAGTCCTTTTCCCCCTTTCTTTTGGTGAAACAAATAGGGGCGCTCAATAATCTGCTCCACTGCAGTTTTGCGTTCTTTGTGTATCACAGATGCTTTACTCTGGCTCCTCAGCTAGATTAGACATAGCTTGAGGACTAGGTTATTTTCTCTATATACATATTATATTTTTCATTCTGCTTTGAGGTTGGTAGGAGCACTCAGTGACTTTCTTTGACTGGTCAGAGAAAATGGATCCTGATTAAACTGTATACAAAGGTGAATATTTTTTGATCTGGTCATAGTTCCTCCGTCTGTAGGATTCCCATTCTTCCAAGACAACTGGTAACTGTTTAGAAGCTATGCTTACTGTCAATTGATGGCATTCGCACCAATTCAGTGACAACTGGAATCCCCATTTTGGGGTGTGGTGAAGAAGGAAACTTTACAGCTCAATTGTGAAACAGCTAGGCTGTGAAAACAGCACAGATGTATAATAGCGGCTCAATTGTGTTACCACAGGGCTGTGAGGCAGCCCTGGGACCAGGCCCCTCTTCTGTTCTGCTCTACTCCTCCACAGTCTGCTCTGCTCCTTGCCAGTCTGCTCTGGCCTGCCCTGGTCTGCTCCCATTTGCTTCCACAAGACATCTTTGGTGTTTCAGCTCAGTCAGTTGAAACAGTCTTTGATGGAAAGTGCACTCCAGAGCCAGAGGAGAGCTGGCTTGTATGGACAGAAGTTCCTGCCAATGGTCCCTGATTGGTCTGTTCTCATGCAAATGAGGACTTCAACTCTTTGCAGTTTGATTGGTCCAAAAGGCACTGTCCTGATTGGTCAGAATAGAGCTGCTCTGATTGGATGTGGGAAAAGCCTCAGTCCTATTGGTTGAAATAGGATTCTAGGAACTCCTTTGTAAGGGCTGGCTCAGATGGCAGGAACACAGTGCAGGCAGGCAGTTCATTGCAGAGGCAGGTAGTTCAGTGCAGGCTTCTCCCTGAAGAGCAGTGTGTGTGAGAGGCCCCTGTGTAGAAATGACTGCTAGGCTCTATTTTTCAGAAATTTGAGCCTAGTTAGCCATCAGGAACCCTTCTTAGTAGGTGTTTTTTTTCCTCAGGGTTCACATTACATTCTTCTGTCCTCCTAATGAAATCTTATTTAATTTTAGTAAAATTATGCTCGCATTTAAATGACTTGATAAAGACTGTAAATTGCTGACTTTGAGTTCATATACTGAATACAGGAATTGCTGTATGGTTTGTAAAAAGGAAAAAATGTCTACATATAAATGAATGAAAGTGTGAGCCAGCCAGCTACCTGAGAAGTTGATAGAAGCAGAAGAGAAAGAAATCTGGGTACAAGAGCAATGATGGGGGAGTGGGGGGCAGGAGGTTTGGACTCTTAAAAACAGTGATAAAACCATAAATTCCATGTTTTGGTGAAATAGTTCCTTATGTACCAAAATCAAATCATCCTGGAGGCATTTTGTAGCTGTCACCGTTAGGTGGAGAGGTGAAGTATCTGTTTATCTACCTTGATATATTAAATATTACTCCACCATCAATGAATTTTCTTGGAGTTGTGAAAGTAAACTGTTACCTGCACTGAGCTTAAAACATCACCATATAGGAATGCCACCTTGAAAGAATTTGGAGGTGTTACTCATCAACTCATTCATTATACAGGAGCAACCCAGTTCAAATTTAAATGCAAATACATAAAGTAAAGTAAAAATGATTTAGGGGAAAATGACCAAGGTAAATTAACTTAATTGACTTTTGGCTCAAAATGAGTATTTTTGCAATGAATATTTTTATGTTTATTTATACTCTTCCTTGTTCCAGAATGATTTTAAAATGTTAATTCTTAAATATAGGAGTAGTTAAACAACATGCCTGTGCAAATGAGAGGCTCCATGGTGGAAATGAATAAAGCCATTCCTCTGGTCCGTGCCAGTTGCTCAAATCTCTAAGACTTGTCCTCACTTGGCTTTCTGTTAGACTGTCCTCTTGTACTCACCCAGTGACTTGGATTCTGCAGACCCCTCTCCGGTTTGGGTCACATTTCCAGTGAATGCATGATGTTAATTTTTGGGTTCTTTCATTCTCAGGGCCCTCGGACGCCCTGCTGCACTCCCTATCTTCGCTCTCACAGGTGCGAGACTACACAGGGCTTTGTCCTCACGCACTCTTATTTAGGAGCTCATGGGGATACTTTGTCTTCTAGTTTTTATGTATATATTGTTTGTAGGTCTAGTTTGCTATTCTGGTTGCTCTATATTTATGGGAGAATTTTAATATTCTTAAAGTTACACATGGCCATTTCCTCACACTCTTTTAGGGGAACTTTTTTTAAATGAAAGCAGTTGCCAGGCATGAATTAGAGGGAGAGCAAAAATATGCCCAGTGATTATGTGCTTTTCAACATTGCAGAGGTTGGTATTTTAAAAAACTGAGCTAGAGATACAACAGTCTCGTAGATAATGTTGAGACTTGTTGCCTGGGATGGACATGGGTCATTCTTTCCTTTCCATAGTATTCACAAGAAACAGACTTTTTTGGAAAGAGAAACTGGCTCTATTTGGAGCAAGTTTAGAAGAAGTGGTGAAGGGACTAAGAGCTGTTTCATATGAGTCAAGGTTCAAGGAAATAAGACTTAGGTTAACCAAGAGTCGATGTAGGGGCCAGGCCACTTAATGTATCTTTTTATTTTGTCTCTAGGGGTAGAACTAGGTTCCAAGGGATAAGGAGACAGATTTGGGCTTAATGTTCTAAAAATTATCTGGTAATCAGAGTACTCTAGAGAGGGCTTTATTCATCTCTCACTGGAGGTATTAAAAAATAAACAATTCACCAGTTTAAGTTCACACTTTAGAAAGATAGTTGCACTGTATAGTCTTCATGACCTGTCCATCTTGAGTGTTTAACTTTGACTCCCTTGAGCTCCCTGCAATTTAGATGCCTGTAAAACCATATTATACTTGGGCCACACACTGCCATATTACTATATTTTTAAATACAGCACTTATAAAAACTATGTGGACAAAATGCCAATAATTCAAATCATAATCGCACATCTCTGGGAATCCCTTGAGGGCAAAAGGAGTGTCTTCATCTTTTTCTCTTCCACACCCTTGGAAGCCTTGCACATGGAGGTGCTCAGTACGTCTTTATTGAATTGAACTGGAAAGAAAGACATTCTGTTGATCAGAGAGTCTATTTGGGAGAACTAATCATTCTTTTTAAGTTAATAATACAGGGAACTGATTTCTATAGTTTCAAGCAAATCCATTTTCATGTATTTTTAAATACTGCCAGCTTAAAATACTTCAAAGACTAAAATGGTAGAAAGCATATGTCAGTCATTCTGTGAGCTGTGCCCATCCTCCAGGCTCTGATGAATAAGAATGACTCCTTTATTCTCTTAAGTTCTAGGGAACCATTATTAAAGAACAGAAAAAGACATGCCTTTCATGAAATTATCTCCCAACGAGGTATCTATAGCCAAATGAAAAATGATTGAAACAAAAAACAAAGGTTCCATGCTCTCGGGTGCCTTTATTGCATCGGTGGCTTTATAAAAGTTGTCCTTACAATGTTAAGCCATTAAGTGTGAAACCTGGAATGGCCTTTGAAGATCACCTGGTTGAGAAGGTCTTACCTAAAGGATAGTGATGGGCTTCAGGGGTTCTGAGCCCATTAAAATGGCATCCAATTTTGCATGCTTGTGTGCAGAGGCATTTTGAGGGGAAAGAATTATTTTCCTTAGATTCTCAGAAGTGTCTTGACCATGACAAAGTTTCCAGATTGGTGAGTCCTAATCCATTCCCTTGAATTAAAGATAGACAAGGAGGCACAAACGTTCTTGTGACCTTGTCGAGGTTATCTTGCTGAGTACTGATTGAACCAGGGCCATTCCTACTTGAATGAGGGCTAATAGGACTTGTTGTAAACCGTTTTTTGTTGTTGTTGTTGTTCCACTTATTTTTTTTTATTAATAAATCTT
>NW_005353967.1:1360950-1403184 GCF_000412655.1 Myotis brandtii | reverse complement strand
CTCTTGGTGCACCCCTTTGTGGGCTGTGTGCACAGTCCTGTTGTAGTTAAGCCTTGATTGCTGTTGGTATCACTGGGAGGAATTGACCTCCAGATCAATTGGCTGTGAGGACCAGCTGTGTCTACAGTGGAAGAACTGCTGTGCTGGAGACACCCTTATGGGGCAGGACTTGCTTCAGTGGGGCTTTGGTGCTCACCAAGTCTTCCCCTTGAGTGTGTCGCTTATGGATGTGAAGAGTTGTAATCTGGTATGGTCTCACACTGACCACTGGGTACACTGGCTCTTGGATCTCCAAGGAGGTGCTAAGTCAGCCACTGCCTGAGGCCACCCAGCAGGTGCAACAGAGAGATCTGCAGATTCGTCTTCTTTGTTTGGGGTTTGGAGATGCCCAGATGAGGCCCAGCTGTGAAGCAAGGCGGTTGCTGTTGCTGAGCCTTGGGGCTTCTTTTGGAAGCTCTGGAGCTCTCTGACCCAGCTGCAGTTTGTTAGGTTTTATGCTGGGAAAGGATGGGCCATTCATATGCAAAAGCCGATGCGCACAGATGCCCAGATGAGGCCCAGCTGTGAAGCAAGGCGGTTGCTGTTGCTGAGCCTTGGGGCTTCTTTTGGAAGCTCTGGAGCTCTCTGACCCAGCTGCAGTTTGTTAGGTTTTATGCTGCAAAAGGATGGGCCATTCATATGCAAAAGCCCATGCGCACAGCTTAGGTGGGGTTGTAAGTTGGGTGGGGCGGGGTCTCTGGGAATCACCAGGGCGGAGCAAACAGCAGTGGCTGCCCGTCAGTTCTTCATCGGAGAGGTCCCCGTTCAGGAACAATGATCACTGCGAGCACCTCTGAGAGAAAGCCGCCCTCGTGTTCCAGCCCGATGCCAGACAGTCTAGTTTCTCCCCGAATGAGTCTGGGTCTCCAGAGTCGCGCCCAGAACTGGAGTTCAGAGCAATCAGGAGCTAGTATCTCCCTCCAGATTGAAAAAAACAATAGTGCCAGTTGCCAGCCCGTTTTGCACGCGCCTCCACAACTCCGAACCTCTGAACCTCCTACCAGTCTCAGTGCGCTTTCTTGTATCTCCCTCCTGATTGAAAAAAACAATAGCGCACCCAGTTGCCAGCCCGTTTCGCGTGCGCCTCCACAACTGTGCGCCTCCACAACTCCGCATCTCTGAACCTCCTACCAGTCTCAGTGCACTTTTTTCTTTCCTCCTAGTTGTGGAACTTCCACTCAGTCAGCTTTCCCATGGTTTTGGATGATGGATGTTTTGTCTTTTAGTTGTAGTTTTGATGTGGTTGTGAGAGGCAGCAAGTACATGTTTTTACCTATGCCGCCATTTTGCTTCTCTCCTAAACCGGTTTTTTTTTATGTTTGCTTATTTAATCCTTTTAACTGTCCTGGAAAGTAGCTATACTGATTTCCCCCATTTTACAGGTGAGGAAACTGAGGCTGAGAAGTGAAATAACTTGCCCTAAGTCCCACAATGAATGAGTAACAGAGCAGGATTTGGACCCAGGCATTCTGGTTCCAGAGAATATACCCCAAACAACTAAGGTCCCTTACCCTTTGTAGATAGTGCATCAGGATGCCATGCCCCCACTAAACTGTTTCAAGACACTGTGACTTGGAATTTGGGTTGCGAAAATAGTTCTCATTTGTTGCATTTTTAAAAGGTTTTATAAAGTTAAACATACTGATTTTTTTTTTTTTTAGCATGCAATGATGCTACCTGTTTTGACCCATCATATTCGCTACCACCAATGCCTAATGCACCTGGACAAGTTGATAGGGTATACTTTCCAAGATCGTTGTCTGTTACAGGTAAGAATTACTCTCCTGTACACTCACATGATAACAGGGTAGCAGTAATTCATCTTGCAGGTTTCAGATGGAGCATTGAGTTCTCTCTTCTGGGAGATGATGACGATGCTTAGAAACCGCTCTCTCCTTTATTTTGGTTGCCCCTTTCAAACCCTTTTTCTCACTTTTTTTGAGGCCGTCCCTAAAGAAACAAACCAAAGCAAAAATTTGCCCGTCAAACCGGAGCCCCTTCTTTCAGGTTTTCCTTCTATATGGCTCTTCTTTCTAGGTGTTGAGTACTCTAATTCTCCTCCAAAAGATGTAGACTTTAGATTTATTTTTAGAAGAGGGCTTGCACCAGGGCTGTGGAAATTGGAGGAGATAGATGGAAAGGTCAGGGCTTAAAAGTCGACTGGCTAGACAGATCTCTTTCCTGTTTCATTGGTGGATAATGTAAAGATGGCATTTCTGTGTTGAGTTTTTAAGGCTGAATTTATTTCACTGAAATTTTAGCTGGCCATGACTCACCCGAGCCATCACTTGAATTTTGGAATGAATCCTGATCATGCCAGGAATTCTTTGTCTAACTGTGGAATTCGCCAGCCCAAATATGGAGACAGAAAAGTTCATCACATGCACATGCGGAAAAAAGGTGTGTTTGGATTCTGCTCTTGTATTTTGGCCTGTGTTCTGGGTTAAATCTCCACTGGGAATGGTTCCCTGGTGACTGTTCCATCCTCTCATTCTTCAGTGCTTCTTGCCCCATACATAATAATAATCATGTTGAGCAGAGCATTGAAATAGGATGGATGACTTTTTTAGAAAAACTTATGCCTCCTATTTAGTGTTTTAAGTAACTAAGTTGATTAAATTTGTACACATGCAGATATTAAACTTTTTAAAGTCATATTGGGATGAGCTAGATAATTTTTTTCCAATATGTCATATCATGGCCCTAGAATGCTTCTAACAGTATTTACTTGTGTATTTTTTTTAAAAATAGGAATTAACACCTTAATAAATATTATGTCACGCCTTGGCCAAGATGACCCAACTCCTTCAAGGTAACTCTCTTTAACCTTTTATAATTCACGCCTTGGCCAAGATGACCCAACTCCTTCAAGGTACAGTAGATTTTTTTTATAACAGCTATATTGCAGTATAATTCACATACTATATAATTCACCCATTTAAAGTATACAATTCCGTAGTTTTTAGTTTGTTCACAACATTATGCAGCCATGATCATTCCTAATTTTAGAACATTTCATCACCTTTGAAGGAAACCTGGTGCCTCTTTACTAGTTACTGCCCTTTCTTTCAGCCTGCTCAGCCTTGGGCAACTAGTACTTTCAATCCTTATGAATTTGTCTATTTTGGACATTTTGTATTAGTGGCAATATATTGTATGTCGTGATCCTTTGTGACTGGCTTATAGTATGTATCAGTACTTCATTTCTTATTAATATTCCATGGTATGGTTATGTCACATTTTATTTAATCATATACCAATTGATAGGCATTTGGAGTTGTTTCTACTTTTCTGTTATCATGAATGATGTTGCTATGAATATTTGTGTATAGATTTTTGTGTTGCCATATATTTGTGTGGTTTTTTTTTAATCCTCACCCAAGGATATGTTTTTATTTATTTATTTATTTTTTAAATATATTTTCTATTGATTTTAGAGAGGAAGGGAGAGGGAGAGAGAGCTAGAAACATCAATGATGAGAGAGAATCATTGATTGGCTGCCTCCTGCACGCCCCCCACTGGGGATCGAGCCCACACCCCAGGAATGTGCCCTTGACTGGAATCGAACCCTGGACCCTTCAGTCTGCAGGCTGATGCTCTATCCACTGAGCCAAGCCAGCTAGGGCAAAAGGATATGTTTTTATCGATCTGAAAGAGAGAGAGAGAGAGAGAGAGAGAGAGAGAGAAGAGAGAAGAGAGAGAGAGAGAGAGAGAGACAGAACATTGATCAGTTGCCTCCCAGAGAGAGAGAGAGAGAGAGAGAGAGAGAACAAAAACATTGATCAGTTGCCTCCCCCACATGCGCAGACTGGAGATTGAGCCCACCACCTGGGAATGTGCCCTGACCAGGAATTGAACCTGCCACCTTTTGGTGTATGGGACAATGCTCCAACCAACTGATCCCCCAGCCAGGGCTGGACAGATGTTTTGATTTTTCTTGGTTATATACCTAGGGGTGGAATTGTTGGGTCATATGGTAACTCTCTTTAACCTTTTAAGAAACTGCCAGACTGTTTTCCAAAATGGCTACACCATTTTATATTCCCAACAGTAGTATATCAGGTTTCTGATTTCTTCACATTTTTCTCAACACTTGTTATTTTCCCTTTTTTTTATTTTAACCATCCTGTCGGGTATGATATTTTATCTCATTGTGGTTTTGTTTGACTTTTCCTGATGGTTAATGATGTTGAACATCTTTTTTATGTGCTTACTGGCCATTTGTATTTTCTGGAGAAATATTTGTTCAGATCCTTTTCCCATTTTAAATTAGGTTACTTTTTATTATTGAGTTATAATAATTTTTATGTATTCTAGATATAAGTCCCTTACATGACTTGCAAAATTTTTCCTCATTCTGAGGATCATCTTTTCACCCACTTGATGATGACCTTTAAAGCACAAAGTCCAATTTACTGTTTCTTTTGTTGTTTCTGTGTTTGGTGTCATATCTAAAAAACTTTGCCTAATCTAAAGTCACAGTTGATATTTTGATAGGGATTGTGTTGAATCTGTAGGTCAATTTATAAACAATTACCTCTTAATATTAAATCTTCTGATGCTCAAACATTGGGTGTCTTTATATGTATTTGTCTTTTTTAATTTCTTTCAAAAATGTTTTGTATTTTTCAGAGTATACATTTTGCATATCTTTTGCTAAATTTATTCCTAGGTATTTTATTCTTTTTGATGCTGTTATAAGTGGAATTATTTTTCTTAAGTTCGTTTTCAGATCGTTCATTGCAAGTGTATAGAAATACAGTTGATTTTTATATAGAGACCTTGTATCTTTTATATAGTGACCTGCAACTTTAATGAGCTCCTTTGTTAGCTATAATAGGTTTTTAGTGTATTCCTCATATTAATATATATATATGATCATATATCTGCAAATAGAGATACAGTGGGGCCTTGACTTACGAGTTTAATTCGTTCCGAGACCGAGCTCGTTAAGGAGCTCATTAACTCAAATTACTCTGTCAACTCAATGCAAAAAATCGGCCGAGAGACAGCTGGTATCTCAAAAAACTTGTTAGCCGGGACACTCGTAATTCAAGGCCCCACTGTAATTTTACTTTTTTATTTTAGTCTGGATGCCTCTTGTTTTATTTTCTTAACATTGTTGCCCTGGCTAGAGCCTCCAGTACAATCTATAATAGTAGAAGCGTAATATGCTAATTAGATCGGACAGCTGATTTTCCAGACGTCATTCCAGATGTCCTTCCAGATGAAGCCCCGGGGGCTGAGGCAGAGGCAGTTAGGGGTGATCAGGCAGGCAGGCAGAGTGGTAAGGGGAAATCAGGCAAGCAAGCAAGTCTGAGGCAGAGGCAGTTAGGGGTGATGAGTGGTTAGGGGCGATCAGGCAGGCAGGTGAGCAGTTAGGGCGATCAGGCAGGCAGGCAGAGTGGTTAGGGGCAATGAGGCAGGCAGGCAGAGTGGTTAAGGGCCATCAGGCAGGCAGGCCTAGCGGTTAGGAGCCAGCGTCCCAGATTGTGAGAGGGTGCAGGCCGGGCTGAGAAAACCCCCCTCCCCCCTCCCCCCACATGAATTTCATACACTGGGCCTCTAGAATTAAATAGAAGTGGTGAGAGCAGTTACTTCTTTTTCCTAATCTTAAGGGGAAAGCATTCAATCTTTCATCATTGAGTCTGATATTAATTTTGGGTTTTTCTTAGATGCCCTTTTTCAGGTTTAAGAAATTCCCTTCTATTCCTAGTTACTTAATGTTTCTGTTATGAAAGTGTGTTGAATTTTGTCAAATGTTTTCTCTGCATTTATTGAGATCATGTGTTTTTCCCTCCATTTATTCTACTCACATGATGAATTAGTAATTGATTTTTAGATGTTAAACTGACTTTGCTTTCCTGGGGTACATCCCACTTGATCATGGTGTATAGTCCTTTTTGTATGCTGTGAATTTAGTTTGTTAGTGTTGAGGATTCTTGTGTCTATATTCATAAAAGATAAAATTCTGTAGTTTTCATTTCCTGTGATGCTTCTATCAGGTTTCATTGTTAGAATAATACTGGTCTTACATAAGGGGTTGGAAAGTTTAAATGTTAGCTGTCCTTATTTTATTTCTTGATTTTAAAAGATACTTTCATGTATTAATACTCGTATTTTGTGTGGCCTCGAGCCCCTGAAGAATCTGGGAAGAAAGTGGGCTAGGCCTATATAAATTCACCCCAAAAATTTAATGAAAGCAGCCCTGACCGGTTTGGCTCAGTGGATAGAGCATCGGCCTGCGGACTCAAGGGTCCCGGGTTCGATTTCGGTCAGGGGCATGTACCTTGGTTGTGGGCACATAACCAGTAAGGAGTATGCAGGAGGCAGCTGATCGATGTTTCTAACTCTCTATCCCTCTCCCTTCCTCTCTGTAAAAAATCAATAAAATATATTAAAAAAATTTTTTTTGAATGAAAGCGGTGGATAGAGCATCGGCCTGCGGACTCAAGGGTCCCGGGTTCGATTTCGGTCAGGGGCATGTACCTTGGTTGTGGGCACATAACCAGTAAGGAGTATGCAGGAGGCAGCTGATCGATGTTTCTAACTCTCTATCCCTCTCCCTTCCTCTCTGTAAAAAATCAATAAAATATATTTAAAAAAATTTTTTTGAATGAAAGCAGGTGCCTAATGGCTGATGAGGCCAGGTTTAAATCTTCTTTGTCTCCTCTGCCCCAACTAGAGTTGTTGATATGTAAATTATGTCATCAGTAGTATTTTCAAGCCTCATGATTTATGTTTTCTTTTGTGCTATTACAAAGAGATGCTTACTTACCATGGCAAAAGGAATGATATCTGAGAAACAACGTTCTTTCTGAATTTCCCATTTTGAAAATGATACCATCGACAGAGAATAAACACTTTCTTTTGTCCTTTGACTTCTGGCCTTTAATGCTTATGTTGAGAGTCTTCAGCCCTGTCTGTGATCTTTCTGCTGATGGAGAGTTGACTGGAGTTTCCGTCCAGGAAGAGCCTCCTGGCCTCCAGGGCCAGGTCTGCTGCTGCTCCAATGTTGCTATCCAGCGTTCCCCAGCGGGCACAGCCCTGGGAGCAGTACTTCAGAAGCTTCACACAAATGTAATTCAGCAGACACTGAGCCAGTGCCTTTTGAGTTTGAGGCAGTTTGTAGGTATTTTAGGTGATTCCAAGGCAAGTAAGTCCAAGCTGCACTCACCAGGAGGCCTAGCTACCTGCGGTGGGTAGAGAGTGCTATAAACATAAAGTACTTACTACAAGGGAGACTCTGCTAGTGCTTCAGTGAAGGTCAGAACAGAATGTACACACGAGACTGCTGTGGGGCTAAGGACAGCTCTGCTGGCTGCTTAGGGGTCACAGGTCAGTTTTGTACTGTACATTGAATAATTGAGTTCACTTGCGATGATTTGCCCTCTCCTCGGTTTGTTTCTTAGTTTGCTATTATAAAATGAGATGCATCTGTTCCTCAGAAGTGTTTGTATATCTTTGAAGCAAACACCATTAAACTGCAAGTGTCAGTGGTTATATCTCCTCCCAAGCAAGCCTGCTCAGAATTAAGGGAAGAGAGAGCGAGTGAGCCAGTTAAGTTGTTTGGGAAATCTGTTTTTGGCACTAATGGCCGTGGGAAGGTGGACGAGGAGGGCAGGCCGGGGAGAGGGCCGAGAGGAGGGGCTCTCAATGGACTTCTAGTTCCCCTGAAAACCACTCCTCCCACCTGCCCACCCTGCAGTTAGTGACCGGCTCTGCCAGTTCCCCTTCACACTGCAGCCAGCCAGCTTGCTGGTTCTAGAGCTTGATTCTCGTTCTTAGTGGCAACCTGCTTGAAAGCTTTCTGGGCCGTCTTGTCACCCACTGAATAAGTTGGAACCTCCCCACCTGGAAGTCCCAACAGCATGGCTTGGCCCCAGGTCACTTTTCCAGACACATCTTCCTTGTGGCTCACTACACACCAGTGAGACCGAAGTACTTACTGTGCTGCCAAGTGTACTGTCTCCCTTTCCTGAATGCCACAGTCATTGCAGCCACCTGTGGAATGCCCTGTAACCTGGGACTTCTGCCCACAGCCTGCAGGCATCTGCTTTATGGTGCATATTCTGGTTCTCCCATGTATCATAATTAGGTGATGGGCTGATTGTCTATACTGTAAGCATTTCGAAGGTCTATGGTCTTACTCTTATTTTTCTTTTTTAAAATTTCCTTTCCTTTTGCAACTAGTGTTTTTCACAGAGCAGGGCCTCAGTAATACGTATTAAAGGAAAGAATGTCATTCATGATAGTACGTTTACCCAAGGTTATTTACTTGTTGGCTAGCAATAGAGGAGCTGGGGTATTAAGAAGGGTCATGGTAAAAAAAAAATAAAAAAAAAATAAAAAAAAATAAGGGTCATGGTCAGAGCCATCAGCAGAGGTTTAAATGGCTGGTTAGCATTTTACTTAATCTGATTTGGGATCAGCTAGGATTTACAAAAAGTCATGAAGACTTAAAATTAATAGATAAAATCCTGTCTGCCTATCAAAACTACAAAATAATTAACTTTTATGATGGCATCATCTCAAGTGAATACGCTACCTGTAATTTTAAAAAGTGTTACTGCTTAGCCACATAAATTTCAGTTATATTTAACTCCTGCAAACTGCAATGAAATGTTACTACAGAAAGGGTCTCTGAAGGATTAGGTATTTCGTGACATTTAAGTAATCCATGTATTATCAGCAAGACCTTTGGGAAAGGGGCCAGAAGACTGGTGAGGGAAAAAGGAGAGAATCAAGCGGCCTTGGTTTGTTTTGCTTTTATTTGATTGGTAGTGTTATTGCTAGACAGAATGTATAAGAATATATTCAACCAAAAGAGAGATATTTGTGGACTGTTTGTTAATGTCTGTGTGTTTAAGGAAATGATCATTGCAAAGTATATTTTAAATCAGTTATACACAAGTATTTTGCCTTAAAAACACAGTAACAATACACATTCAATATATATGAATTCCACTGAGTGGATTTACTGACTTAAATGCTTCAGGTTAAATCCCAAAGATGTTTAATCTGGGATCCATGGCTGCAGTGGGTCTCAGGTCTAGCAGCCCCATCACCTCCCTTCCCCACAAGTGTCCAGGTACATAGATGTAATGAATGGAAGGGATTCCTGAATTGGGTGGGAGGTTCAACGGAGCTCCAGGGCCCCTTCTAGCTCTACTCTACCAGGCACTGCTTGAGGCTTAGAAGGCGGAGTGAGAAAATGTTGTCCATACTCTCACTCTAGCAATTCCCCCTGGACTTTGCCCAAATCTAGGATGGTTTTCCATGAAGTAAATGATATCTTACAGTAATCACTGTTACAGGAGACTGTTGTTTTATAAAGTGCTTTGAATTCCTCAGACCAGATGTGCTGTATAAATGTTACAGTTAATCTAGATTTCATGCCTCTGTTGATTCAGTTCTCCAAAACAAATGGAGTGTTTACTGCTCAGTAAACATCTCATGTTGGAGCTTGCTGGTATTTATAATGGGGATGATTAAGAAAGGATAAACAATGGGAGAAGAACAAAAGATTTGCTACTGTTTTAGATTTGTAAAAATTTATTTTAGAGGAAGGGAGAGAGAGAGAGAGAATGAGAGAGAGAGAGAGAGAGAGGTCTACTAGTATATGAAAGAGGAACATGGGTTGCCTCCCGCATGCACCCCCAGGTATCAAAACAAAGTAGGGTGTTCTCATATTAAAAGAGCTAACCCTCATGTGTTCTTTCTTTGAGGGGAGAGGGAGCGAATGTAAATGCGTGCTATTTTCAGTGATTTTAAAAATTTCCTATAGGATTAACCACAATGAGCGGTTGGAGTTCCTGGGTGATGCTGTCGTTGAGTTTCTGACCAGGTAAGGCGGCTCTTCTTCTCTTCCCCCTTAGTTGCATTTTATAGGAAACATGCTTGATACATTGCCTTCTTTGTAATTAGCCAAATAAGCCATTGAAACGCCTTGTGTTTTGTCCCTGCTGTGGAGCTTGCCAGCCCCGAGTCTGTGGCTCCTGCCCTGAGAACTTGCCCTTGCTGATGCCGCAGTGAGCAAGATGACAAGGTGGAAGGCGCGCTTCTCTGTCCTGTCAAGTTTATGTTCAAGTTGCCACAGCCACAGAGATCAGCTGGCCTTGTTCTAGATGCTTCAGAGATTATATTCTATTTGTAAAGAAAGGGATGATATTTTAAAATGTCATTTCATTTTCTAGGATTTGTCTTTGATCCCTTTCTCACTCTTTCTGATCTCAAGGGAAGTAAAGCTTACAAGTAATTTTAATGTTGAGATTTGGGGATGCGTGTGTTTTCTCCCCAGGAATGTTTTAGGGTCCTTATTTTAGAGGTAGGGGTAGGAAAGTGTGTTTTGTTTTTTCATAGATAATTTCTCTTTTAAAGAGAGGTAACACATGCTTTTCTTGGAACTATATTGAGCTATTTTTTATTCTCTTTAGGTCATTTCTTTTCCCAAGAAGGATATACTGAGCCAAAAGGGCTGCTGTCTAAGCCTGCTTTCCCTGGACACATAGGACTAACCAAGCTCAGTGGACCTAAAACCCGGTGTGAGATTTAGGAGATAACAGTTGCTGTTGTGGTCCAAACTGGTGTTCCATGTGGCTTCTCCCAGTTCCTGCATTTCCTAGTCAGCCCCCCTAGGCTCGTTCTTAGAGCACAGCCTGCCACATGAAACCCGGTGTGAGATTTAGGAGATAACAGTTGCTGTGGTGGTCCAAACTGGTGTTCCACGTGGCCTTCTCCCAGTTCCTGCATTTCCTAGTCAGCCCCTGTCGGCTCGCTCTTAGAGCACAGCCAGCCACATGTGCCGATCTCAGTTCCGTTCCTGTCCGTCCTCGTGAAGAATATGCCTCCGCTGCTGTCCTGCTCGGGGCTTCCCAGGCTTCTCTCTTCAGGGGCTGCCCAAAGCCTAACCCAAGAAAAGTACTGTTTCTAGGCCCAGTTGTGAGTGTCACATGGGTTTGCTCTTAGCCATGTGTGACATAGTTCAGGTCTTTGTTGTCATCAGATTCCCGAGGAACCTTTTAACAGAAATAACTGTGAAAACATGAGTGAATGGTGCTGTTCGGGTTTCAGCACATACAGATATATTGTGCTTTCTGTTAAACTTTCAAAGACTTTCAGTCAAACCCTCCAGTTTAGTTCAGTTCAGCCCGTGTCTCCTGTGCAGGTCCCTTGCCTGGCCTACTTTTGTGGCTCGGAGCCACAGACAGAATGGTGTGATGCATATTTATATATGTGCTTTTTTTTTTTTTTTTGCAGTGTCCACTTGTACTATTTGTTTCCTAGTCTGGAGGAAGGAGGGTTAGCGACTTACCGGACTGCCATCGTCCAGAATCAGCACCTCGCCATGCTAGCCAAGGTGTGTCCGACCTCTGAGCCTGGCGTCCTCCTCCTCAGCCCGGGCATAGTTCTGCGTTTGAATCAGTACCTCTTTGGCGTGTGTTAGGGCTTAGTATTTTATAGCTCAGGAAAGATTTTTTTGTTTGGGTTTTAAGGATTCAGCCTTATTAGTTTGGTTACCTTTGTGAGTTTCTCCAGCAGCTAATGAACTCCACGGTGAGGTAACTTGATAACAGAAGGGGAAAAATTTGACAGATGTGCAGGAACAGAGTTAAACATTTGGGGAAAAGGATCATGAGAGCAGAGCAAAAGACTTGAATTTTTAAATAATTTTCCTTTGTGTAATATTTCTGTATTATATTTGTTTTTAATTTACTTTAACAAGTAGAATTATAGCTTTGAATAGAATACTCCAGACCATTTATATCCACAGGGGATACTTTACAGATCTTTGAGAATCCCCCAAAATTACAAATCTCACTAATTAAGATTTAGGGTTTAGGCCAGTGATGGCGAACCTATGACACGCGTGTCAGAGGTGACATGCGAACTCATTTTTTGGGTAAATGGCATTTAAATATATAAAATAAATATCAAAAATACAAATCTTTGTTTTACTATGGTTGCAAATATCAAAAAATTTCTATATGTGACACGTCACCAGAGTTAAGTTAGGGTTTTTCAAAATGCTGACACGCCGAGCTCAAAAGGTTCGCCATCACTGGTTCAGGCTGTCCAGCCAGCCTCCTTTACTGAGCCGAGTGACTAACAGAACCTTTTTTTTTTTTTTAAATTTATCTTTATTCTTGAAAGTGTTACAGATGTCCCTCTTACTTCCCCCATTGGCCCCTTATAGCCCGCCCCTCCCCCCTGCCTCAGGCCTTCACCACACTATTGTCCATGGCTTATTCATATATGCATTTAAGTCTTTGGTTAATCTCTTCCCACCCACCAGAACCTTTTTCAACTTAGATTCATGGCAGGCATGTAACTTCATTATCTCATTCGATGTTCCTATCTCTGTGCAGTGTCTCATCATAGTAGATCATAACAGGCAATATGCACTTGCATTGGCCATAAGGTTCTGGCCCACACCCCTCCTCTTGCAACTGGGGTCCCCGGACGGAGTGTCGGTCTCTTCCCCAGGCCTCTGCTTTCTCATCTGCACGAGGGAGATGGCATCAGCACCTGCCATGCAGAGTAGCTGTGAGAACTGCATGACATTGTCATTTGAATGTTAATGATTGTGTTTATACAGGGCTCAGCACAATGCCTGTTCATCCTAGCTATCACCCACACATGTAAGTGAGTTAGGAGGAGTTCGTTGTTTCTGTTGCTGCCACTATTCTCATTATAAATTGTTACATTTTATAGACCTGTGGGTTTATTCTATAGCAGGGGGGACGGTGGCCCTCCAACCCCCAACTGATGATCCACTGAAAAGCTTTTGTGAGTTTACCTTCATTTTTGCCTTAAGTCATTTTTATTGTTTTCTTCATTTCGATATGAATGATGGAATTTGATAGAAGTGACTATGTAAAATCCATTCTAATTTTATGACTGACAAGGCATTAATTACATTCAAATTGTGGTTAATTTTATCCCCTGGTTTTTGTGCAGCAAGAGTGCATTGCTGTGTTTTCTGTAGCAGCGTCATCATCATAGTTACAGGTAGACTTTGACCCAGCTTTAGTGGCATCTGAGAATAGAAATAATGATGCCTCGAAGAGAAAGTATAGGCAACAGGTGTGCTAACGTGGTTTTAGCAGCCTCACAATGCACAGAATTCCTCAACTCTAAGTAAAACTGCTTCAGTGTTTAGTTGATTAAATTGTCGAGCTGCTTCCTGGTCCACCTTAATGTCCACTGGAAATACATGCTAATAAATAGATTGTCACCCTTCCCCCATTGTTTTCTTTCCAGTTTCAGATATAATGAAATTGCATAATTATTTTTCAAATAATTTTAGGGAGGATATTTACAAAGTATGGGAAGGTGCCATATCAGGAAAACAGAAATAGTCATGTAACACATCGGGTGCTTTGCAAAGGGGGGTGGCCAGTTTTTCCCTTCAGGAATGTCGATGTCATCTTCTTCCACACCAACGTCCAACATTCCCATAGCACACAACACCCGCTGCTCCTGCAGAAGGCAGTGGTGGTCTTGCTCTCCTGTCTGTTCCAGTGGATCTTGACCATTTGGGAGGAGGGGACTTGATGGAGGATTGCTGACCTCTTTGAGAATTTAGTGAAAGCTCTAAGTCAACTCTTCAGACAGATGAACATTTTAACACATGCAAGTTGAACATTACTCCTTTTTAAAAGTTTCCCTAATGCCTGCATGAAAAAAATAAGGATATAGAGCAGGGATTATGAGAAGTTGGAAAATTCATAGGATTCCAAAATAGTTGTTTATAATATAAAATATGGCTTGCAGTCTGTTCTCAAGCAGGGCTCCAGAGATGGCAAACAATTGAGTTTTCCCAGTGAAGTTGTGAAACATCAAATTTACATATTTTGGTATAAACTCTTCCACTTGGGGATCAATGTTTTTAAGTGGTGTTTTCTGCTGTTGCATTTGTGGTAGTCAATACTCTCATTTGAGTTTATTTTATACTCATGAATTCCTAACAGTACAAAATACTGGTAGCATATGTGTCTTGTTTTTATTGTCTCTGTCTTTTTCCAACATAAGTGGATATGGATATTTTTACATATACTGGTATACTGAGATATACAAAATCTGAGTCTTTTATCTGAGACTCATACTGTCCTAGGTTGTTCATTGACTTGTGTCTTGTTCCATATTACGTGGCATGTTATTGTTTAGTAAGTATTTATTGAATTGAATTACATGGTAATGGAAACAGATTAAGTGCATCCTTATGGAATGCTGCATCTCCTTTTATGGAAAGAATTAATTTCTATTAATTCAATCTCAGGAGTTTTATTTAAAAAGTACATTCTCTGTCTAGTTCTAACAGGACTTGAATTGATTTGTATATTATAATACAACAGGATAAGAAATAAGTAGGTACTGAACTCAAAGTAAAGAGAAAATATGGATAAGAATAAAATGAAGCCAGAGGTAGAGTTTAATATACATAGATATATTCATAAGTCCTACACAATTTGTAGGATTGGGCCACAAATTTGGCTTTATACTTTTCTAAGGTCAAGTAAAAAGGGAAACATAATTAATTACAAACAATATTCCCAGAGCCCTTAAAATAAATTCAACCCATTGCTGAGAGGATCTCACTGAGCCTTCAAAAAGGTAAGTATAGAGACCTCATGAAGGGGATACAGGTACAAAGATATAGGGACTGCCAAATCCTTACCAAAATCAAAAGAAAAGATTTTGAGATGTAAGGCATTTTGAAGTCTTCTGAGGGTCCTCATTTATTTTGCCACATAAAAATCTAATCTACCAGCATTATAAGTACCGCATATCCCTGGGATCAAAGGTTAACTTTGGGTTGGGTTTGTGTCTCCCTGGACATATTGGGTGAGCCCAAGAGCCCATGGTCTTTTAGCAAAGTATTATTCCAGCTTGAGCTCGTGCTTGGTCTGAACTTGGAATAGGGTTTATAGAAAGAAGCCTGCTTGGGGAAAAGTCAGGGTTTGTCAGAGCTGAGCCATAGGTAGGGACTCCTGATGAATAGTAGACTCAGCTTTCTTTCTATACTGACATGGGCCAATTAATTTTTTACCTTTACCCCTAGGAATGTTGAGTTATTACAGTTTGATTTTGCCAAATTCTTTCTTTTTGTCATTTTTGAATTTTATAGAAACTGGAACTGGATCGATTTATGCTTTACGCCCATGGACCCGACCTTTGCAGAGAATCAGACCTTCGACATGCAATGGCTAATTGTTTTGAAGCATTAATAGGTAACTTCTTTTTTTATAATTTAGTTTCTTGAATGTCTAAAATGTCTGGAGAGCACATAAAATTCATTGTGGAGACTTGGGACAGAATGACTTTTTCCCGAAGCATGTGAGGCCCTTAGTATAACTCCCCCCTCATTGTGCTGTCGTTTTTGTGGTTCCTCCGGGGCAGTCATGCTTTCTTTCCTGCATTCCCGGTGCCTGGGATGGTCTGTTGTCATGTACATGCTTAGATGTGTACACTGAGTTGAATTGAAGTGAATTAATATGGAGATGGATTGCTTTCCAGATTTGATTCAGAATCACATCCATAAATAAACAGTAACTCAGTTGCTGGCGAGGCCCTAATATTATTTGCGATTACATTTTAAACTATTTACAAGATTTCTCGGACTTAAACGTCTTGAAAACATGGCATTTGTTAAAACCCCAGGGCTTGAGTCTCTACAGCTATTATTTATTCTCTTGAAGCAAGACTGATGCAGACACTCTACTTCCTCGGTTTCCTTTTTACTGTAACCCAAGTACAGTCAGTCATTGCTACAGGAAAGTTGTGAAGCATTAATTAGCTGGTGATTGCAAGTATGCTTTACAATGAAACGTTACAGTAGATTGACAACTTCTTGATTTTTTTTTAGATGAATGATTGAATACGTTTTATTTTTCAAAGGCCTTTGTACTGCCTTATCAATTTTGCCCTCTTTCTTTGAAAATGCATATAAAAGCTTATAGTTTTGTGCTGATGATGGTGGCAAGGGAATGTTTAATCATTATCCAGTCTTCTCACAGCTATGTCTTTTTTGCACAAATGTATCCTATTTTCAGGGTTTGTCGGGTGGAATTACTGTTCCCTGTATACATAATATTTTTGACAGTGTTAGAGCTGGCTCCAGAACCAGGCAGACATGGTTCAAGTTCTTCTTGCATCGTTTCCCACCTTTGTGTCTTCACCAAGTTACTGAATCTTTTTAAGCTCCAGTTTCCTCATCTATGACGTGGAGATGGTATTACTTACCTCACAGAGTTATTGTAAGGATCTTAATATCCATTCCTGGCTGCATCCAACCCACAGCAAAGTTGCATTCACCCTACCCCAAATCACCTACTATGAGCCTAAATCCTGTAATTCTTTTTAAAAAATGTATCATTCTTGTTGAAAGTATTACACATGTCCCCCTTTTTTTGTAACACTCTCTTACTGAGGCTCCCATGAAAGTGTAGATAAGCATGTGAAAATGGTTTGCGCAGTGCCCAGGGCAGAAGTGCCCCCAAACCCTTCCATGTAAAAATCTATTCTCAATACAAGACAGTTATTAGGAATCTTACTCTTTAATGATCTGGAGATTTTTTTTTTTTCAACAGGCTAAAAGCATGCTTTGTTATTCCGGCAAATCTGGTGTTCATACACTGTACACTTCCAGTTAGGGTAAAACGGAGAGAGTGCGTCTGATACTGACTTGAAATTCATTGTTAAAATATAAATAGAGACAGTCCCAGGTCTCCACAAATGCTGGTTTCAGTCCAGATCCGTTTGCCTGGCAATGGAGTCACTTAGATCCAAGCCCGTCTTCCCTGCTCCTTGTTATCCCCCTGAGATCAGAGATCTGGCAGGGTCTGGCCTGTCAGTAGGATCATTACTGTTATTGTTATTATTACTGTAAATATCAATAGATAATTAATATATTTAGTCATCAAAAGCTCTAATGACTAAGTGTCTCAGTATTTTACATGAAAAGTGGCCTTTCTGATGGCAGATACAAAAATATGATTTCAAGAATATATGGCTACCCTACTCCAGAGTTATTTGATACGCAATTAAAATGTTACTATAGTACTTCCTGGTAAATGTGTGTACAGTGCTTAATTATTTAAAAACTTTTAAATAATTATTTTAAATTAAAGATAGAGGTTGTCCTGGTTTTTATTTGCAGAAACATTCATTGATCTGAACTCAGGTTTTATTGTGGTCTGAAACAAAAACTATAAATATAGAAAATAAAACATAACATTTTTGTAAAGTCAAGTTTTTGTATGTACCTTTTATGATAGTTCGTATTTGTCCTCTTTTACTTATAATATTAGATTTTAGTCAATTGAATTTTGTATTTCATTCTCATTTTTAACACAAAGCATAGCCGAAAGCGGAAAAATGCTACTTTTAAGCAATGGCTTCTGATCTTGTCGGTTATTTCTGTGAGTGGGTTCTGGCTTGCCTTTTTGCTTTTTATAGAGATATGTAATTTTCTGTGAATATTAATGCAACCTTCCTATGGGCATTCTCTTCCTTTTATCTAGGAGCTGTTTACTTGGAGGGAAGCCTGGAGGAAGCCAAACAGTTATTTGGACGCTTACTCTTTAATGATCCGGTATTTATCTCGACTCATTTGATTTTTCTCAGTTACATATCATTACAGAAAATTTTATATCAATTAGTCTTTGTGTTTTAAAGAGGGTGTAGAAGTAAGTACCAAAAATAGCTTATTCACTCTGTTGCAGATGGGAGAGGGTCTGTGGACATTTACATGAAGAGTTTGTCTTCTTCTGTGTTTATTTTGAAGTGTCTTGGAGTTAATTATGATTTTCTGTTTCATCATCGTTGGGTACCTACCCCATGCAGGCTTAGTTGAAGCTCTAGCCTTTTGGCTTTTCTGTTTATGTTTTGTTATCATGTAAATTATGTAGACTAGATAAATGTATATTTAAGAAAGTCAGTTCATAGGGAGTTTCTGATAGGGCTCTGAATAAAGAGTATGGAAGTACTTTTTTTTAAAAAAGTAAATTATAGTTTAAGAAAAATGATAGATTCTGAAATAGTGTCTGTTGTTACTAAAGTATTAAGCTGTGAATATTGCTAGAGCTTCCTTTTTAATCCTGCATGTAATAGAGCATACTGGATGCTTTCTGTACCAAAACAAGTCAATTTAACATTTAAAGGGAGAGGCAGCTCTGTATTCCAAATTGAAATGTCATTATAATTGAATGAAATGGCCTTCATGGAGCAATAAAGAACATAGGAAGCCAGTGTTTTAAGCTTTTGTGCAACCTTCAGCTTAAGTGGCTGTCAGATGTTATTACTATATTACTTAGGGTGGTTAAAAAAAAAAAGAATCAATAGTTTTGAAATATGGGACCTGGACGCTATTCCTATTTGAGGATATGATTTTTTTAAAATCTGTTTTTATAGATATGTGATGATTTTATATGTTTGAATTTCCTTCTGATGGGAAAATTATCTACAGATGTCCCATGTCCCCCGTTTTGTCCTGCACCCATAAACAAGTGTGCATCTTGATTTATGTCCATAGCAGACCAAATACATTTGAAGTCCTTTTCTCAAATATGAAAATATCTTTGTTCTGGCCTTTCTCTTTTGTTGGCAATTTCAGCCACCTCTGTATTTTGTTTCCTCCCTCCAGTCTCACGTCTGGGTGCCTCCTCACTCCTTAAACTCCTCCCCGCCCCCACCTACTCCCTGCCCCTTTCTCCCATCTTATCTGCATTCCCCATCCACTCCATTCCCGTTTTCCTGAATTAAATGCAGCTTTACACCTCGTGCGCTTAATTGCATCAGTTTTTGTTTAGATTCCTTTCCCCCTTTAAACTGCTTCTCTCCCCGTCGTCTACTTAGCAAGCTTATCTTCTCTTTCCAGTACCCAGTGCAGTGCTGGCGTGTGCAGTGTGTAATAAATATTTGTTAAAGAAATGAAAGGAATAAGTAACAAAATGAAAAAGCAGAGTCTGAACATTATCTTACAAATGGTACGGCTGAGATTCAGAAGGCCTCCTCGTGCACCTTTTATGACACAGACCAGGGCTCAGTAGTATATGGTCTTCCCACCTCAGCATGTTCAGGCGCGCACACCCGAGCATTCTGACTCATTTGGCATCTGCATATTGGTTTACATCTATTAGTTGTAATACGTGAGAGACGATGGTGAACCTTTGTATTTTGATTGATTGATTGATTGATTGATGGATTTGTTTATTTTTTGAGTATGGTATTGTCAAAGTCTAATCGGCCCAAGACAGCCAGGGACACATCTGTAGGCCGACAAAGTCTGAAATATTGACCCCACGCGAGGAGGGCGGGCGCTCACAGAGGGAAGCGGCCGTCCTTGCTGTGCCGGGCTGGTGCCCACTGATGCTGAGGAGGGTCAGGGAGCAGGGATCCGTTCTTGGTTGGCGGCCTTGTCAGAGGCCGGCTTAGAGGAAGCAAGGGATTACTTTGGGGTTGGGTACTGTCAAGAGGACAGTTTAGCAGTTGAGTGTCGCCAGTAATCTTCATTTAGGGGGTGAGACGAGGCCCAGTAGGTCAGAGGGCAGCACTGGCAGGAAAGCAGTAGCCCCTGAAAGAGGGGTGGTCTGGCACTTTACAGCTGCTGCCAGGCCTTGAGGGAAACGTGGTTAACCTTGCAGCTGGCCTTCTCTGTGTCGTCCTCCAGCCGGTAATAGCAGGGCTGTTTTCTCTCTCAGCCTGAACTGATTGTTACTCTCTCAGCCCAGTTTTTGTTGGTTTTGTGTTTTCCGGTGTGTGTAACTCTTCCCAGTTTCCCCCGTACATTCAGAGCCATTCTCTGAATTTGATCATCCCACTGGCCCTCTTAGAAAGATAGGGGGCGATGACTGTAAACTTTCCGGTTCTCGCTCTCCCATCCTCCTTTGTCTCTACACATCTGTCCCAGTTTCTAGGAACTAGAAGAACTGTCTTCAGATTGCCGCTCGGCAGATTTATATACGTTTCATCGACACCTCATTTCAACAGGTTCAGTGAATGAACTCATCATCTTAGCCCCAAAACATCCTTCTCCTCCTTTATTTTTATGATCTAAACCAGAAACCTTAGGCTCTCCTTCTACCCTGAAGCTTTTTTCTCTCTGTCTCCATTCAGTTCAGACTCCTCTCAGTTCTGTTCCTAATATCTCTTCAGTTGGTTCACTCTTGGCCGTCGTGCTGCTCTGGGGTTTGTCCTCATTGCTCACCGGAACATTGAACTACCTGTCATCCCCCACGCCAGGCCATCGTTCATGCCGCGTTCAGGGGTGTCTTCTTTTTAATGCACTGCCTGCCCAAGTCTGTACCACACAGCATGGCATTGAATAGTTCTCATAATTCGACTCCCACCTATTTTTTCAGTCTCCTTGCTTTTTACTCCCTCTGTGCCATTCTAGGAATTACCTTTGTTTAATTTTAATTTAAAAATTTTATCTTGAGATTGTTGAAAACATTACAGATGCCCCCCTTTTCCCCCATTGATCCCCTCCAACCCCCCTTCCCCCATCCTCAATTTTAAAATTTTTTAAAGAGTGGTTTTATGTTCACAGTAAAATTGAGAGTAAGGCACTGAAATTCACCATATATTCTTTGCCCCCACACATACATAGCCTCCCCCATTTTATCAAGATCCCCACCAGAGTGGTACATTTGTTACAGTCAGGGAACATTGACACACATAATCCTGCAAACTCCATCCATAGTTCACTCTTGGTGCTCTACATTCTGTGGGTTTTGACAAATGTAGAATGCCAGGTATCCTTCATTATAGTGTCATACAGGCTGTTTTCACTGTCCTAAAATCCTCTGTGCTCTGCCGATTAGGAGTGACCCTTTGGGGCCTGTATACTTGGAGACTTATTTGTGCATTTATGGTGCCCTGGTTCTAATTCCCTCCCTCTGCTACTTGATTCCTCATGTTCTTCTGGATACATCTGAAGAGTCACCTTCTCTGAAGCTTTATTTGACACCCTCAGGCAGCATTTTCCTAGCACTTAGTGTATATCCCTGTTATAGAACTTATCAGAGTTTATTAAATTGTACTTATTTACCTTTATTCTTCTCCACCATGCTTCTTTGAGGACAGGGATTGTGTCTTATCTTAATAAGCTAATATATAACAGCTATTCAATAAAAATATACACAAATAGATGTCCCAAGAGTCAGTGAACATTTTCCATGAGAGCAAACTGAAGGTAGAGGCTTTGCCTAAAAGCTGATGAGGGGTAGAACTAGGATTCCAATCTGGACCTTTTCCCTGACACCCAGGTGCAGCAGAACCTCGTCTCCGGGTGCAGAGAGGATGAAAGGAGACGGACACAGTGGAAATAGTCTTGCTGTGAGTGAGGTGTTATGCTGTTACACCGCACCAGCCATCAAATAGAAACACAGTGTTTTTGAGTGTAAAACACATAGGAGAAAGGAGAAAGATGAATCAGGAACTGAGAATTTTGAGCTTCGGAGACGGGAGGTAGTTCGAAGAGATAGCTGTTCGTTGTTGCGGTTTAATGCTTCTTGGCAGTAGCATTTTCTGTGCCAGCACTGATGCTCATGAGGCATCAGAGAGCACTTCGTACAGGTACTGAGATGCTGTTTTGTGCTTGAGGAAAGGGAGGCTCAGAGAGGTTAAGCCATGGCCAACGTGGCATCAGGGTTGCACCCAGGCTGCCTGCCTCCAGAACTGGCAGGCTTCCCCACCATACTCCCTGGTTAAGGAAAGGTGAAAGGTGATTATTTGGTCATTTGGGTGTGAGGTGAAAGATGCTCATTAAGGCACTTGTAGCTTGGATGAGAGGTCAGAACTGCAGCAGAGATGAACAAGGCATCCAGACGGAGGAGGTGGCTGAAGTGGGAGTAGAGAGCTCTCTGGAGGAGCTGGTAGTGATGAAGTCTGCAGGGAGGCTGAGGTCTGGTGGATGTTCTTTGGGTGTGGGAGGAGGAAGAGAAGCACTGAGAGAACAGGAGAAAGTTGCCAGAGAATGACATTCAGTATAATTCATGCCACTGAGAATTCAAGGGAAAGGTTGGTTGTTAAGTTGGTTAAGAGAAGTCCTTTAAAATGCCTTAAGAGAATAGTTTGATGTTTAAGGTTGTTTTTTTGTTTTGTTTTTTTAACACTGGCAAAAAACCCCACCCCAAGTGTATTTTATTAAGATGCAAGTTGTACAAAAGGATGAGGTATTTTTCCCCCTTGTCATCATGTGTCACAAGTGATAGTAAATTTTCTATACTTCACCCCATCCTTAAATTTTTGAAAAATATTTTTCCCTCTTAAAAAAACCCTCTCATTATTTATTTCAAAAACCTAACATCAAGGCCAGGGAGTAGATTCAGTCAGAGCCTCCCTAGGTTCTAAAACGGCAAGAAAACCACTTTGATCCTGAGGAAGTTCTGATTATAACTCTCTCTAGATTTAAGTCAATGGCTTAAATAATGTACTAGGCTTTTCCACAAAATTCACTCATTCCCATTTTTTAAGTAAACATTTGTAGTGACTCCCAGTACAAGTGTGGTCTTATCGACCTCAGTTTAGGAACTAGATGTGGGATGTCTTCCCTCTGTCTTCAAACAGCTCATATGATAATGAACGACTACCTAAAATTAGGGACATTTGAATGAGTTTTGGTTACAAAAGGCACAGCTGATGCACATTTCTGGGGAATGGTAAACTGAAAATAGGTTTAAAGTAGCACTTTACCCAGTGGTATTAGGTAAAGCAAACGTGTAACTTAGTTTTAAAAGGTGTCTTTCACTCCTGGGGATGGGGTGGCTCTTTGCCTCCCCCGCTTAATAGGCTAATTGGAGTCACTATAGGCAGTTTGAGTGGTGAGTACACTTAAAAAAATTAGTTGCTAGCACTATTGAATTTTCAATAAGTGGAGTCAGCATCTGAAACAGTTCAGGATTCCACATAACGGCGTTTTATTTAGTACTCTAGAGCGTGTTAAATGGCTCCCTTGAGCACTAAAGGCATCACTCCATTTTCCAGGACCTGCGAGAAGTCTGGCTCAATTATCCTCTCCACCCACTCCAGGTAAGTGTGGCCTCTGCTCTGCACTGAGCTTTATAGCTCCTGGTATTCGTGTTACTTTAGTTTGCTTTTTTTTTCCTGTCCTGCTTTTATCCTTAGATTCCCTTCAGTTTCATTATGACTTTAAGCTGGCGTGTCAGAACTGGAAAACTTCAGAACAGATAGTAAAATGACCCCATACATTGCATTTTCATGATCTGGGGTGGGGTGGGTCTGGGATGTGTCTTCCCTTACAGGGCAGGAATAACTATTTGTGTGGTTGAGATCTGCTTCCCCCAAAAAGCGATATTCAAAGCTTATGCTGACTGCAGTATAGCTACACGCCTGCTGTTAAAGAGAAACTATGCAAGCAGGTCTGGGCTTATTACAAAGTAGAACAAAAACTAAATTAACATTGCTGACTTGTAACCTAATTCGGACCTTAGAAATTGAAGGCTTTGACTCAGATTGCATAAAACATATTATAAATTAAAACTTTAGTACAGTGTGAAAACTGATTACTCAGATTTTAGAATTTAAAAGATCCACACGTTGTGACATCCTTTTCCCCAGTTGGTTTAAAAGTTCTTACTATTCTTTGTTTAATTTCCATTTTACTTCGGAGATATACATATATGTGTACATATGTATACATATATATACTCATATATACATGTTACATATGCACATATGCATATTGTGTATATAATAAAAATAATCATTAGTGACTGAACTCTCATGAGAGCCTTTAAAGAAATAAATGGCATTATTTCAAAGTACTTTAGAAATATTTCCTTAGTATAAAATTGCCCAAAGTTGTTGGAGATGTTCATTTCAATTACACTTTTCATATTTGCTCTCTGCCAGTTGTCAAAGGCTCATTATTATGTTGAGCACCTGCCTAGTGACATAATGCTCTCCATTGCAAGCCAAATCCAGTTTCAGGGATGCTCATTTGCCAAAATAGGATGGTCCCTAGAAGACACACAGCAGTCAAGTTACTCTAATGCAGTGGTTCTCAAAGGGCAGTACCCAGACCAGCAGGGAACTTATCAGAAAGGCCAGTTCTTGGTCCTCACCCCAGTCCACTGAATCAGAAACTCAGGGGTAGGACCTGACCACGGGCATTTAACAAGCCCTGCAAGGTTCTGCTGAACACTAAAGTTTAAGAACCTCTGCTTTACTAGATACACATATTCTCTACCAGCAATTCTTCAGCGGGCCTCCTCCATGGAGAGTTAGTTTAATGCTTGGGATTTTGAACTATCTATGTACAGTACTTGGCCTTGAAATTTGATAGAAGATTGGAAAATATTATTTGAACCCTCTTTAAATATTAGGTTTGTTTGCCATTCTAAAGGATGAGAAAGAAGCCTTCCATGTTCATTGGCCTTTCAGAAATTTCCACCCAGGGGAGGAGGAATTTGCAAAACACTCTTCTAGAATTGGTAATTACTCTTGCAACCAAAAACTATACACGATTTTTACTTATTTCTCTTTCCCTGTAGCTGCAAGAGCCAAATACTGATCGACAACTTATTGAGACTTCTCCAGTCCTACAGAAACTTACTGAGTTTGAGGAAGCAATTGGAGTAATTTTTACTCATGTTCGGCTTCTGGCAAGAGCATTCACGTTGAGAACTGTGGGATTTAACCATCTGACCCTGTGAGTTAAAAGTACCCATGTCGTACCATTGTGACCATTTAAACTGACAGTCCCAAACCATTGGGACTTCATCCATATTTCTAGGAAATTGTGAGATGGATACTAGCCAGACAGTGGCGTGGACCAGGGGATATGCTCCAATCCAGTTACTTTTGGTTTCATGTCATGCATCTGATTTTTCCATTAAGTATAAGAGAAGTGTGAAGGGAGTAAACATTTTTTCTGTAAAGGGACAGATATTAAATATTTGGGGCTTTAGAGGCCATGTGGTCTCTGTCTCAGTGATTAGATTCTGCCATAGTAGCATAAAAGCAGCCATAGAAAAAATATAAGTGGATGAACATGCTGGGTCCCAGTTTAACTTTATTTACAGAAACAGGCTATGGGCTGAATTAGGCCCTCCAACCCTTGCTCTACATGAGTGATTTAAAGATGAGCTAGTATAATAAAGAGCATAACCAAAATGTTATTTCTTTGCATGCTGTTTTATATTCAATTTTTTGTCAAATCAAATATCCGCAACTCTCTTTAAACTGTAAAGATTAAAGAATCTTGTCATAGTTTTTAAGCATTCTTAAACTAGATTCCAGATTTGATTAATGGAGAATATACAGGGGTGGGCAAAAGTAGGCCAGCTGTTCATATGGGAAAATACAAAATAATAAATAATAATACAACAATAAACTCTGTTTTGCATACTCACAACTCGAAACCTACTTTTGCCACCCCATATTTCAATTAAAGAGATAAATTTTAGTAAAGAAAATTCTTGGACCTTTTTGCTTTGTTTTGTCTATATAGAGATTGTCTGTGCAAGATTGTTGTCTGTACTGTACTTTATCTTTCAATTGATACTCCCCAGCTTCTGATCAGGCACTATATACCAGTCTTTATGTTAGCAGTTGTTCAGTCTTTAGATAGTATTCACTTTACTCTTTTTTGAAACTCAACCTATATAGACTTAGACCTCTTCTCAACTTCAGGTCTTAGGAAATTGTATTTAGTTTTGTGCTTTAAAGCAAGATAAACAAATACATTGGCTTTTAAAATATTGTCGTTTTAAAAAATTCTGGTTGTTTTGAAATCCTAATTGGCCCCTTTACATTGATGTTTCTTTATTCAGAGGCCACAACCAGAGGATGGAATTCCTGGGCGACTCCATAATGCAGCTGGTAGCCACAGAGTACTTATTCATTCATTTCCCAGATCATCATGAAGGACACTTAACTGTGAGTTTGTATTAAGTCATTCCCTCCAATAAGATTGCTTTAATAGAAGGTTAGAAGAGCCAAATATCTAGTTATGTAATTGATGACTTAGTTCTTGGTGGCTTTAGCATGCATATCATATGTTTTTATTCATTTCTTTATGCAAATTGTGTACAAAGCAATATATGGTAAGAACTTACTTTATACTTTTTCATTTAGTGATTACTTTGTGCAAGACATTGAGCTAGGCTTCATGGGGGGAGCAAATATTAGTTGACACCTACTCCACCCATAAAGAGTTTAAAAACTATTAGAAGTTAAAAATGTAAGTAAATAACTACAAATTCTATCTATCTATCTATCTATCTATCTATCTATCATCTGTCTATCGTGTGTATGTGTTTACACATACATAAAGTGTAAGTTATATAAATACAAGGGAGAACCATCTTAAATGTTTTAAAGAGGCATAGGTAAGCTGCTGGCTTGTCCTCTTTAGGAAAAGATCAGGTTTCTTTTGAGTATGGAGTTCTAAGAAAGCTTCATTGATAAGGTGATGTTTGAGTCTTTAAAGTTAGCTAGTATTTGGCCTTTGGAAGTTAGTGGGAAGAAATTTCTATACAAAGTCATTCCACACATTGGGAATGCCAAAACAAGTGCACAGCATGACAAATCAGAAGGCAGAGAGGCAACAGGGACTCAGCAGTTTGCTAGACCATGGTGGAATTGAAAGGGACTTACAGAAACAAGTTTAATTGATGGGCAAAGTGAAACAGTTCCCGTTCCTCTCACTTTTGTCTCATTTTATAATGTTTTATTGAGCTTTTTTTATTTGCTGTGTACTTTTACTCTGTAAAACTGATCAGTAATATAGCTGGAATGGTGAACAAACGTATCTGGAAGCCAGTCGTGATAGTCTCCAAAGCATAAGAAATAACTCTGGAATAGTCCCTCTAGAATTGGGCATTGAGAAAGCAAATACTTTATTGGGCAAAAGAAAAAGACAGTAGTCCCATCTTATCTGCGGTTTCACTTTTGCAGTTTCCATTTACCTGTGATCAAATTCCAATAAACTATTTGTAAGTTTTAAGTTGTGTGCAGTTCTGAGTAGTGTGATGAAATCCTGTGCCGTTCCACTCTTGCCCGGTATGTGAATCATTGCAAGCATGTCAAATATGCGACCCGCTGGCGTGAGTTTGACATGCTAGCAGATTCCTGCTGTGTATGCTACCTGTCCTCTCTTCCTCTCTTTCTCTCTAATTTTTCTATTTTATTATTAGTCATTATTGTTAGTCTCTTACTATGCCTACTGTATAAATTCAACTTTATATAGGAAAACATAGTATATGTAGGTTTTGGTATTTTTGCAGTTTGAGGCATCCAGTGGGGATCTTGGAAAGTATCCCCCTTGGAAGAGGGAGGCTTGCAGTAGCAGTGCACTATAATGCACACTCTCTTTTTTATTATGCTTGAAGCAGATAACAAGTCTTTTGTACTTTGCATTCCTACAAATTTTATGCATGTTTTGCTTTGAATAGAATTGGATCTTATCTCTGCAACCATGAACCCTGGAAATAGTTTATATGAGACACAAATATTAGAATTAGAGAGACTATGGTGATTTGCTATGTTTAAATGTGATTTTTCTCAGCAGAATTTCTAAGCCCAACAAAATACAGTCCTTTCACTCACTCACCTGATGAATATTTATTATTGTGCTTCGACCATACCCCTTGAATCATTATATGAGAAATACGCAGTACTGTTATTTTAAATTTAATTTAAAAGGCACAGTTTGATTACCAGAGTTAACTGCTTTTGGATGGAAAAGAAATTGTTTTCCTCTTGAGTTAATATTAAAACCTTAAGAACATATAAGCATATATCAGAAATAAATTAGTGTCTAGAATCTTGCTCTGTGTTAGGGAATCAATAAGTGCTCCTTCAGTATATTCCATTAGGGAATAGACTTTGTAGCTGTCAGAATATCTGGTTGGTCTGAGAAATGGCCAAACCAAACCAAATGGCTTGAAGTAGTAATTCATTTTATGGCCATATAGAGACCACTGTTGAAAATGTGTGACTTAAGTATACACATTCACCGCTGTATTCACACAAGTTATTTATGAACTCTAGGATTTTGTGGAGGTGGGATATTGTAGATCAGTAAGTTCACTGCTTCCCGTCTTAGTCACTGCATACACACCTCCATACCCCTACCCCAGCATTGAAACCAAAACTCAGAAAGTTGTTCTGTCCAAGGTCTGGATAAAAATAAAACCAGGACTATGATAGTAACTCTGGTTTTGTATTTTTTCCAAAATCATTTCAATACCATAACTGTAGTTTTATTCAAAATGTGTTCATCAGCCTTGCTGTCTTAAAATGACAGTTTTTGGATAGCTTATTAGAAAGATGTTAACAAATGGCAAAATTATTATATATATAATGGTTTTTATTAACTATATTCACAGAAAGCATTGATAAAAGTCAATAGGACTAACAGATCTGCTGGCAAAACAAAGATGATCTATCATCAGTTAAACACATATTTCAAAAGATACTAACTCAGTGGTGAGAGTGCTTGCTTCCTCCCTCCGGGAAGCACTGTCTCGCATTGGCTTCTGTCACACTGTACTTTCTTGGGTTTCCTCTCACCTCTTTAGCTACTGTTTCTTAGCCTGTTCTTCTGTCTGCAGCCCGTTCTGCTTCCAGCCCTTGCTTCAGTTCCATCAGATGCCGGTTCTGACGGGACTTCTGGATTCCGGGACGCTTTCCCCGGTGGCCCCCAGTCAAAACCTCACGTGCTTTCCTTCCTGGTGCTTGTTTCAGTTTGCCTGTCCCACTAACCTGCAAGTTCCGCGAGAGCATGTTTTTATGTACTACTGTATGCCCAGCAGGGCCCGGCATACGGTCGGTCCCTGTACATATTTGATGAAGACGTAAGTGATAGAGAAGGAAGTGGAAGTGGCACTGGAGGGAAGTGGCCATTGTTTCATGTTTCAGGAAAGAAGCTGAAAACTTATTTAGGAATGTCTAAAGGTTAAAATTAATTAAAAATTGTGGGGGATTATTTGTTACAGTTGAATTTCTTGGAGGGTGATGGCAAAATGTTCATTATTATGATTAAAGAACACACAGCCAGTAATTCGCACTGAGAGGCATTAGTTAGCTTTGAGCCATTGCCTTGCACATTGGTTTTACAGTGAATAAGGACAGTTGAGCAAATGAAATCATGGTTTTCAGGTTTTGAATGCTGATGGGGAAAAACATAGTGTTTTACAAGTTCAAGTCAAAATGGCCTCTTGGGGAGGAACATTGGGCTTATGTAATTGTTCTAGGAGGACCGAATTTGATTGGAATGTAGAAGGAAGTGGTTCTAATTCATAGACTGAAGTTTTTGTTTTTTTGGGTAGAACCTACCCAGTAGAGTAAGGGTAAGTATAGTAAGAGGGACACAAAGAGCATTTACTCAGACCAAAATGCCTGTCTTCCCACATTTTCAGGTTTTAACTTTTCAAGTTTTAATTCTTTCATTCTTCTCAACCTTTACTCTAAGATACTGAGCTAAAAATAGTTGCTAACCCCATGCCTACTATGGTCGTGTGCACTAGCAAGATGAACTTGCAGAATTTTTTCTTTTTAGTGGAATAACTTGGGAGAATGAGAAAGCAAGGATTACAAATAAAAAGCTTGAAAACCGGTGATCTAATCCCCTCCTGCCACCTCCAGAGCACTAAGCATAAATCATTCAGACAAACGGTACCCTATCCACAAGATCTCCTTGAGAGGATAGATTCCACAGCCTCCTGGGTGAAAATTTCTGTCACTGGTATTATTTGCCTTCTGCATCCTGCCTGCTCGCATTTGTGTACCTTTTCTTTAGTTACCACGGGAAATGAAGAGCATCTGGCGACACTCCTAGTGTAATAGACCTGTGCGGCACATCCCTGTCACTTCTAATGATATATTCGGCTTTCACCCCATGCTCTCGTATTAAAGTCCTCCAAATAGTAATCACAGTCTACTTATTTCACACCAGGTGGCCCTCTGGTAGCTCGTGTCCCACAGCTGTGGGTTCCTCTTCAGCATCGAGAACCGAGAGAGTGGTTGAAGGAGGAATGCCAATATGGTTTTTTTATTTGTTTTAAACCAATAAACCTTTTCCTCATTAAAATTTAAGGTTTAAACTAATTATAAAAGACTGCTGTGCTGAGATAATAGAAAACATCCTGAATTCTCAGAAACAGAGTTTGAGATTTGGGATATTTATTTGGGTCCCTGCCAGTGCATCAGGAACTCAGCAGTTTTTTTCTCAGCTTTACAGAGAGCCCGGACAACAGCTTTCTTCATGTTTTCTGGTGATTTCAAATAAAATTAATTTTGCGGGGGAGGGCGGCAGTTGGTTAAAAAGGAAGACAGCTTAGCATTTGGCAAAATGGAGAGCTTTGGAGACAGTGAGTGGATAGGTATACAGAACATTCTACAGAAGACAAATTCACAAGGATTCCTACAACTTCCTATAACCTTTTTGCTATAACCAGAGAGGAAGCATATCTTACCTAATGATGATGCTGTTATGGATAACAGCGGCAGCAAACATTGCTGGGTGTTTATTATGTGCTGGTCCTTGTACTTGGATTGTATATTCGTTCACTCGAATCCTCATTACCACCCCGTGTGGCAGGTGCTACTTCCCCCATTAAATAGATGCAGAAACCGAGCCTTAGAGAGAGATGGGAACTTACACAGGGTCACTTAGCCAGGAAGCGGTAGGGCCACAGTTTGAACCCAGGCAGCCTGGCGCCGAGTCTTACTTTTTACTGCATATCTAACAGGAGGCAGTGTTTGCAAAATAGTCTTGATAGCTATCGCATGCCCAATTGGGTGCTTAATGTTTGTTTTCTAAACTTCTGCTAAAAAGTGAAAAACAGATATTTATAGCATCAACATCTGCAGGCTTTCTAACCTCATGTCTTGCCCCCTTCATATTCATCCACCCCTTCAAAAATCATCTCTCTGAAATAAAAAAAGTCTTTGCCACTGCTCCCTTTTGACACCTTTGGGGATTCCTCCCCAAAGCAGGAAAGTACAGAGTTCTTTATATCACCCACAAGGCCCTCTCTGCCCAGAGGCTGGCCAGCCTCACCTGTGTTAGCTCTCCTGCACTCGGTCCTGGCTTCTCCTCCACTTCCAGCCAGTAATCACCCTGCTGTGTCATGGTCCCCAGAGCTGTTCCCTCTTCCTGGAAAACCCTTCCCCACTGTCTCGTCCATCCAGGCTGCTGTATCAAAATACCACAGACTGGGTGGCTCATGAACAGTAATTGGTTGCTCACATTTCTGGAGGCCGCAAGTCCAAGGTCACAGTACCCACATGGTCAGGTGAGGGCCCTCTCCCGAGTGCAGACTTTCATTGTATACTAACGTGGAGGAAGCGGCTGGAGAGTTCTTTGGGGCTTCGTTTATAAGGGCATTAATCCCATTCATGAGGCCTGCACCCTGGTGACCTAATCACCTCCTAAAGGCCCCGATACCATCATCTTTAGGGGTTAGGATTTCAACATACGCATTTTAGGGGGACACAGAGATTCAGACCACAGCACCCACTCTCCTGGCAGACTCATTCTTTTTCGGTTCTGACTCAATATTAGTCAGAATCCAGCTACATGAAAAAAATTTTAAATGCATATGTTCAGGTCACATCCCCAGAAATTCGAATTCCTTGGTTCTTGGAAGAGGTCTGAGCACCATGTCTCAAAAGTGCCTGATGGAACAGTCAGTGAGCCTCTGAAACGTTTGTACCCGGGCAGGCCCTCCAGGGGCTGGTGCTGTCACCGCAGCTTCCACGGCGTGTCGCAGTGGCCAGTCTGTGTGTTGGTTCCTCAGAGGTTAGCATTCCCCAGAGGGCAGCCTGGGTGTCTGATCGTCTCGTGGGCCTCAGCTCTCAGCACAGGGCGTAGCCTAGCCTCGGCCTCCACACAGCACGCTGCGCTGCCATGACCTCTGGGGGTGTTCTGCCTTGCGGTCCCCTTGATCCCACTGGTTGGCAAGCAGCACGGTTCATTAGGAAGCAGAGTCCAGCAAAGGCCAAGGGTGCAAGTTGTCATTTAAAGTATTGCCTGCCATTCAGACTTTTTGTGTAGGTAAAGCGTGAGGTCTTACCTCTTTTCAACTCATCTAAATTTGTACTGACTCTAAAAATATGGGTGACTTACAGCTTCCTCCCCACCTCCCCCCCAATGACTTAGTTCAGGCTCTGAGTCTTGACAAAAGATCTCACTTTCTGCTGGCCATCCTGCTGCTTTGAGACCTGTCAGGGTGTATTTTAAATAAAATCCGAGCATTCCTGTATCATCTTCACTGCTTTCTTCCTTCCCTGCAGACAGCGTTGCTGCACAGCACTGGGTGGGCCCTATGCTGGCAGGTGGCCATGGGGGCCCGGTGATCGGTGCTCATGTGTGCATCAGGCTTGTTGATTCTGAGGCATGGAATCTCCCTATTTCGGCCTAAATAAGAGTTTTCTCCTCTCAGCAAACTCACATATTGAGAGAGAACCCGACTTGCTCAGCTTTGCCATATTTTCAAAATAGCCCTCCTACTCCCCCAGGGCCTCTGCTTGGAGAACCCTGCCCCTGCCAGTAGAAATCCAAACCAAAAAGGATGTCTCCCTGCCGGCTCAATTATTCTGTAATTACAAGATATTAGGCTGGTGGACTCCCTTATTGGTTGGGTCTCCTATTAATGTTATGTGCTAGGCCTTTTTAATTTTGAGCTTCTCCGTGGATATTAGTTTTAATGAAACACTATATTGAAGAAAAGAGTTGGGAGAAATAGGAGAAGGATGGGAGCAAATACAAGCGAAGAATAAATAGTCTGTAACTCAACAGCAAGCATGGCTTATGAAGATCAAGTTGTAATTCTGCTTCATGAATCATTGTCAGACAAATTAAGAACATATTGTTTCTTATTTATCTATTGTCAAGGATGCAATCTCAAGCATTGAGAATAAATCCAGATTTTCATAAGCTTAGTTGACACGATGGAGCCACAGAGCATAAAACTTGCATCTAATAAAGTGGGATTTGGAGCGGGGCGGGGGGATGATATAAAACCAGTCCCGCTCTCAGCTGCTTCCTGCTGGCTCCTTGGCCCTGGTGCCAGGGGTGTTTCTAAACAGCGAGGAATTGTAACAGACTAAGAATTTGTTATATCTGTTGATAGAAAAGTCCTAGCTATTGATACATTATTCCCCCAAATCTGAGAGATTGGGGACACTTATTTTCAGATTTGCTGGGTGGGTTCCCATCTTTGTATCTACCCCTCCTGCCATGTGTCTCCCTCCCCTCTCCCCCTAGAATGAGTGGTTAGTGAGTGTTAAAATCCCAAACCAGGCATGTTTTATGGGCACCTCTCCCATGGGTTGGTTGCGTAATTTTCACGCACTGCTTAGTGTTACTACTTGGATAGTAATAGAGGACTCTAGTTCACTGAAATTCTTCATAGAAATTTTTGTTTTGAGTTCCTGAAGTTAAACTATGAAAATTATATTTTCACCTGATTACAGATATAGGGTCTCAGTTTGAAAAACTGTAACTCAGGATATGTAGTAGTAACCTTTAAAATAATAAAAGTAAAGATGTAGTAAATAATTTAAATATTTTAAATAGTACTTACTAAATCATCACTTCCCCAAATACTGTAATAACGAAATTAGCATTAGTGCCACAAAACTCGAGGCTTACTTTAGACTTTTTAAAAATGCTCTTTTAAAACTAATGCTCCGTGGTAGAAAGCAAGTGGAGTTTGCTGGGTGGGAGGCGGATTGTATGACTTGATTGCAAAGGACCACAGGGAACTTGTTTGGGGTGATGGAACCATAGAAGGTTGTCAAAACTCATCTGACTGTACTTAAATGGTGAGTTTTATTGTATGTAAATTATACTTCAGTAAAGTTGATTTTAAATAATTTTAATGCTCCTTCGTTTAATAGCATTACACTTAATGGAAGCTATGACCTTTAAAATAGTACAGCATACCCAGCAACACTGGCCACTGCAACTAAACAACCAAATGAGCTATTTAAATGTCAGTCAGGCAAAGTCCTGGAGTAGAGGGAGCTATTAGGGAGAAGTTCGGAGTGTATGGAGTTTGTCACTGCTGCTGGGGTGTGTGGCGGGGTGGGGGCGGGGGGGTGCCTGAAGACTTAAATAGTCACTTCCTCTGTCGGTCTCAGGCTGCTTGGTCCCAACACCAGGAGCAAGAAAGACACCAGAAGTGAAATGGTTTCTAACTGCACCTCCGTTCCTTTTGGCCAGTTGCTGCGAAGCTCTCTGGTGAATAACAGGACCCAAGCCAAGGTGGCGGAGGAGCTGGGCATGCAGGAGTACGCCATCACCAACGACAAGACCAAGAGGCCCGTGGCCCTGAGGACCAAGACACTGGCAGACCTTTTGGAATGTGAGTCCTACAGCAGGAAGCTGTTTGAACCTGCAAATTCGAAGTTGAAATCAAAAGGACCAACATTCATCTTCCTTTTTCTCATTATTATTATGTTCTGACTAAAGACACCTCTTTCCTATTTTAATTTGTATTTATGATTTCCTCCAAAGCTTATTTGAAGGAGAATAATTTGAAATTAAGACATTTGAATAATGCATTTTAAGTTCAGTCTGTGTTCAATGGTGCACCCCGCACCCCCCTCCACACCCCTTCACCCTAATGCTCAGCCACCACATCCCTGTGGGAAACAGTAACAGAATATGAAGATTGTAATAGTGAATCAGATTTTTTTTTGCCACCCAGCAGCCTTTATATAGGGTCATAGAAGAAAGAAAGATCATTTACTCACTAAATACTAAAACTAATAACCATTGTTTTATATGAGCTCAAAGCTCTATGGACAAATGTCATATTTTACACTTCCTGATATGGTCTGTTGGCATTATGAATAATCCTGTTATAGCTAACTAAAGGATTATACACATAACTTATTGTTTCTTTTTTTTTTTTTTTATTATTATTATTTTTTTTTAAATTAAATCTTTATTGTTCAGGTTACATTTGTTCCTCTTTTTTTCCCCCCCATAACTCCCCTCCTCCCAGTTCCCGCCCCACCCTCCGCCCTCACTCCCCACCCACTGTCCTCATCCATAGGTGCACGATTTTTGTCCAGTTTCTTCCCGCATCTCCCATTCCCCTTTCCCCGCCAAGAATAGGCAGTCCATTCCCTTTCTATGTCCCTGATTCATTATAATCACCAGCTCATTCTGTAAATCAGATTATTTATTCACTTGATTCTTAGATTCACTTGTTGATAGATGCATGTTTGTTGTTCACAATTTGTATCTTTACCTTTTTCTTCTTCCTCCTCTTAAAGGATACCTTTCAGCATTTCGTATAATACTGGTTTAGTGGTGATGAACTCCTTTAGCTTTTCCTTATCTGTGAAGCTCTTTATCTGACCTTCAATTCTGAATGATAGCTTTGCTGGATAAAGTATTCTTGGTTGTAGGTTCTTGGTATTCAGCACTTTGAATATTTCTTGCCATTCCCTTCTGGCCTGCAAAGTTTCTGATGAGAAATCAGCTGACAGTCGTATGGGTATTCCCTTGTAGGTAATTGCGACTCTTTCTCTTGCTGCTTTTAAGATTCTCTCTTTGTCTTTTGCTCTTGGCATTTTAATTATGATGTGTCTTGGTGTGGTCCTCTTTGGATTCCTTTTGTTTGGGGTTCTCTGCGCTTCTTGGACCTGTAAATCCATTTCTTTCACCAGGTGGGGGAAGTTTTCTGCCATTATTTCTTCAAATAGGTTTTCAATTTCTTGCTCTCTCTCATCTTCTGGCACCCCTATTATTCTGATGTTGGTACGCTTGAAGCTGTCCCAGAGGCTCCTTACACTATCTTCGTATTTTCGGATTCTTTTTTCATTTTGCTTTTCCGGTTGGGGGTTTTTTGCTTCTTCGCATTTCAGATCTTTGGCTTGATTCTTGCGCTCCTCTGGTCTGCTATTGGGTGTAATATTCTTTATTTCAGACCATGTATGCTTAATTTCTAGTTGTTTCTTTATCATAGCATCGAGGGTCTCATTAGTTTTCGTGAGGCTCTCCAGAAGTTTATTGCAAGCCCTCAAAATTGCGTTTTTTAGCTCTATATCCCCCATTTCTGTCATGTTTTTTTGTCTCCGCATTTTTTATGCTTTCTTGGTGCACCCCCTAGTGGTCTTTGTGCGCAGTCTTGTTCTAGTTGAGCCTTGATTGTTGTAGTTAATACTAGAGGGATTTGACCACCAGGCCGACTGGCTGTGTGAATCAGCTGTGTCTATTGTTTCTGATAATACTTAAAAATAAGTGGGCCATACCCTGAGCCTTGAAACTTTTTAATGTTAGTGTATTTTTGACAATGGGAATTATATACAGATATTAAAGTCTACTATTCAAAAGCTGCTCATTTACAAAGTGTAAAGGCAGTCTGACTAATGAACCTAAAAAAACTTGTTTTTCAATTAAAATAAAGTATCTTAAAGATTAAAATTATTAAACAATTAAGTTTAGAAGTTTAGAGAACATTTCCACTGGCTTTTTTTTTTTTTTTTTTTTAAGCTCAATGAAAGCTATTTTTATTCTTTTAAAAACTTGCCATTTGTTTACTTGGTTAAAGTAACTTTTAATGAAATTATCTTTGAGATCACCATTTATTAATGGAAAGTTAGATATATTGTTATAGTCATTAAGCCCAGTATTACATTTCTCTGTGTTTGAGCAGATTGAATCTATAAATTGTCTCATTTCTGTTCCTGAAATGTAGCTCAGACCTTTGTAAATGGGTGACCTCCTCAAGATTGGTGTTGAGAATGGCAGGCCGCAAGGATGTGCTCATTCTGGTGTCAGATCTGATCTTCAAGTTTTATTGATGTTAACACAGTTGTGTTTCCAGATATTATTCTTCCCCTGATGTACAATAGCATTTAGTCTATCATCTTAACTAACATAATTTAGTCCTTAGCCAAACTTAATTTGGTCTTTGTACCTCATGACTTTGCATCTTAATCACACACCTATATTGTTGCTTCTGATATTAGTGCTAAAGAGTTCTTGTTTAAAGAAAGATGAAATGGTAATTTCATCTTCCTGGTAGATGGCAGTGCATTGCATTTATTTTTAAATGTTCTCTTTTTCAGCATTTATTGCAGCATTGTACATTGACAAGGATTTGGAATATGTTCATACTTTCATGAATGTTTGTTTCTTTCCACGATTAAAAGTAAGCTCATATAAAATTTAAATTGGTTATATGTGTTACACATGGTGATCCCAAAACCATTACTAAATGCTCTTTGGGGACTTGCTACAGGAGTTCATTTTGAATCAGGATTGGAATGACCCCAAATCCCAGCTTCAGCAGTGTTGTCTGACACTTAGGACGGAAGGAAAAGAACCAGACATTCCTCTGTACAAGTGAGTACTCTCGGCCCACAGGCCATCCGTTCCGGGAGCTTAGAGATGATGCTCTGGTTGTGTGGAGGGAAAACTAGTCACTGTGGGTGACTGTGATCAGGGCCCCAGATTGAGACTTCTTAACTCGCACTCGGCCCAACACTGAAACTCTTTGGGTCTCTCAGTCTTACAGCTCGAAGTAAGTGGGTCACATTTGATTATCTAAGCTTTTCCCATCTCTATAATGGTGTTAGAACTACTCCCTGTGAGGAAGACATATGAAGGTTAGGAGACTGAGATAAGAGCAATTCAGATGAAATAGTTGTTAGATACATTTTTGTATCTTTATTAAAAAAAATATATATATATATATTATTGATTTCAGAGAGGAAATTAAAAAAAAATATATATATATTATTCATTTCAGAGAGGAAGGGAGAGGGAGAGAGAGAAAACATCAATGATGAGACAGAATCATTGATTGGCTGCCTCCTGCATGCCCCCTATTGGGGATTGAACCCACAACCTGGGCATGTGCCCTGACCAGGAATCGAACCATGACCTCCTGGTTCATAGGTCAATGGTCAACCACAGGCCAGGCTGTCTTCTTATTTCTTGTAACCTCTGCTGTGTGACTGGATTGGAAGATTGTGTCTGCTTAATTAGTAACAGGACTTGAGTGTCCCTGTCCACCTCCTTGCAGCCTGTCAGCCTCTCCCTGTGGCCTGACAGATTCGCTCTCTTAGGCCGTCACTGTAAGAAGCGGGCAGTTCTCATTGCTGCTGTTATTCAAATATTTGGAACTTTTCTTCTCAGAATGTGTATCAAAAGCTGCCATGTACTTTAGAATATCGTTAGTGACAAATCTTTATTCTTTGAGTGATAACCAGAAATTCAATAGGAATGCGGGGCACTATACACAGAACCCCGGCTTTGATGAAAACAGCAGGTTTGACTCAGAAGCCGAGTAATTATCTTGAGGCGCTCACACGTTGATTCAGAAGGTGATTTCAAAGAGGAATTACAAAAAGGAAGAATTATCCAAATAGGTGGGGTGCCTCCCAAAGCGTTATCTGGATGCGCGTTTTTGAGGATATAAAAACCCAGTCCCAGTACTGGCTCACCGCTTGTCTATACACACAAGGTTGCGGGCACACACACTTGTGTGATTATTCCATATGGAATAGAAGCCCCCTTGCCTCCGACCTTTTCCAACTTCCGAAAACTCAAGAAAAAACACCAAGTGGCAACAGGGAATTTTAAATCCTTTTATATGTTGTTATTTAACAGTCACAACCCAATATAGGCTTTCTCCCTAAAAGAAAAACAGGCCAGGAGAAATTTGTGTCACCCACAGAAAGCTACTATACATTGTCCCAAGAAACTGTCACTGCTAAACAATGTTTCCTTTATTGGAGAAAAAAAACTCCTAGTGTTTAGAAATAGTACTTTCATACGTGCCTAATAAGCATAATGAGTATCCCAACTGTATAACATGAAAGGCTCCGAGTCTTTCCTCATCAAAGTGATAATTAAAGTTGAAGAAACAAACTGGGGAAGATAAACTTCCAGTGGCGCAGGCATGATTACTGTAATAAGTGCTACCTTGCAGCCGCCGCGTGCTTTCATCCCACGGAGATGTAAACACACAGGAAATGACGGCTCCTTTCTCATAAGTCCCCAGTGAAAGCCCAGGTGAGCTTGTCCCTCATCGAGATGAAGGGCTTGTTTAACATAGTTTTTCCAAGATTAACGGGTCCGTTCCATTTTCTTTTGTCGGCTACTTTTAATTTCCCTTTTCCACAAAGTTATCAGTTTCCCCGCATTTGAGATCTGCACCACGTCATTAAAATGCAGAGTACCTAGAGTTTTGTTTTTTGGCACTTGTGCGCTCAGCATTATAGCATGCCTCTGAAATGATCTCGGATGTTTCAGAAATTAAATACATTTTCCGATCTTTCAGATAGGATAAGAGACATCAGGAAGAGTCCATAAAGGATGTGAAACCATTCAGACGTGGCTTGAGGTGTATTACCCAGATACTTACTGTTTTAAGCTGTGCTGAGCACTGAACAATGAACAGACCAATATGGTTCCCTTTTCACTGAGAAAAGTTCATTTTATGATACTTATGATATGCAGGTTTCGACATTGCTTAAAACTATTTTCCGCCTCACTGTTAGCCTTCAGATACTATTTATGATTTATACTATTTATACTTTAGGGGGAAATGTATACAAATCCGTGTTAGAATTTTTTAAATTTCCTATTTCAAAAGCTCTCTATATTTGTCAAGCTTAGCAAATACAAAATTTACTCCTTTAATTTTCGTATTACTTTTTCCTTCCTCTGTGTAAGCAATAAGTACATGTTTTTCTTGGAGTTACATATTAGCAATAACAACTAAATAACACTTTCCCATAATTGATCTTCTTCCCTTTCCCTCTCAGGACTCTGCAAACGGTGGGGCCATCCCACGCTAGAACCTACACGGTGGCTGTTTACTTCAAGGGAGAAAGAATAGGCTGTGGGAAGGGACCAAGGTAGGAGAAGCTGCTTTTAATCTCTTCACATGAGAAGTCCCTGCTTGGCATTTTCAAACTCTGCAGTCTGTCTTGTTTAAATTAGAGTATAGAGCAGTGATGGCGAACCTATGACATGCATGTCAGAGGTGACACGCGAACTCATTTTTTTGGTTGATTTTTCTTTGTTAAATGGCATTTAAATATATAAAATAAATATCAAAAATATAAGTCTTTGTTTTACTATGGTTGCAAATATCAAAAAATTTCTATATGTGACACGGCACCAGAGTTAAGTTAGGGTTTTTCAAAATGCTGACACGCCGAGCTCAAAAGGTTCGCCATCACTGGTATAGAATGTTCGAGGGTAATAAAGTGAATCTCAAGGATTAATGTCTCCACCAAGCCCAGCCCCCAAACTTGAGCATCTGCCTTGGATGTTGGAAATGCCATTGCTGAAGGGGCTTTGGCTACCTTGAGAAAACCACATTATCTGGTGCACAGGTCAGGGCTGTTCTGTTTTAGTTGCCCAACAGAGAACCCCACGTTGCTGCAAGCACTTTAAGAAATGTCCTGTGTGACGTCATTAGGCATTTGACCTCTTAGTGCCACTCGAGCTTTGTGGAAATGCTAATGTCTTCAGGTGAAAAGAATTTTGTGTATTATCACCTTTCTTTGAACCCTCTAATCTATGTGTTAAACTGAGAAGTGATTAGAAGTCTGTCTATACCTATATTTTTTACTCTTTGCCTCTTTAAGCTTTACACTGAGGATATTCAAATTTAAGTAGGAAATACTTCAAGTGTAATATAAATGGAAGGCATTTTACTGCAGTATTAAAAGTGTGGAACGAGTAACTTAAACAGGCTTGAGCAAATAAATGATATTTCTGCATGCCCTTGTGTATATTCCTATCTGCAGTTCAGTATGTGACAGTAGAAGTAATCAGATAAATTTTATGTGCCAAACATGAAAATCAGCCTGAATAATGTGTAGCCATACCATTTGTTTTTGAAAAAAAAACTCTTTAAATTAAAGTGCACCTTACCTATATTTGATTTAACAGTATCCAGCAAGCGGAAATGGGAGCAGCAATGGATGCACTTGAAAAATGTAAGCCTATCTCTTTTTCTATAATTATATGTTCATAATGTAATGAGTGTTTTATGGGAGGAAAATGGGAAAATAGAAAAATGGTAAGTACTGATAAAATGTGATCTTCTTTTCTTCATAATTAGTCTTCACAGAGAGTGCAGTAGAATGTGAGATATGTATAAATGGGCTTATAATTTTATAAAAGTGCCCCTGAATGCCTTTTGATGTTCATTTTCCTTTTTTGCATAGAGTCACACTCTCAGCCAGGTACCCCATGTGAACAACCTAACGTATTTCTTTCCATAGATTTCTAAAATCTTACACATGCAAAGGATTTTTCCTTTTAGTTTTTGGCCATTGTTTTATGGAAATGGGATATCTACATACTTACGTGCATCGTTCTTTTCTTGCTCATTTTGGGCAGCCTTGCCGGGTATAGTGGCTTCAGTTTGCATTATAGTTCATGCTGTAAATGTACCATAGTTTATTCAGGTTTTCATTATTTTGTTATTGGTGGACACTTTGTTTCTGGTTTTTCACCACTGTCGACAGTAAATATGTATATACTCATGCTTTTAGTTCTGTGGGAGAGATTTCCCAGAGTGGGATGGCTGGATTGAAGAAACTTCAATTACATAATTGGCCATGTATGGAACTGCATAGTCTTTTGTAAATTGAAGGTTTAAGTGCAAGAAATTTTTCTTCTGAGGTGTATTGTGCTGCACAGCAGAACCTGTGGCAAAACATGACAAAGCTATTCGATTATGCTTCAAGCTCGATTATGCTTCAAGTACCAGCTGAAGGTGGGAGAGAGCAGAGTGCAGGAAGCTGACAGTGAAGAGGCCCAGATTCTCAGCCATGGGGGATTCCAGGAAGGGCAGGGGGCCAGCAGCGTGGGAACCCAGCGTGGGAACCTAGGCAAGGGGAGCAGGGAGGAGGCAGTGGGGTGGAAGCTGGTGTTACCGTGTCCAGTGATCATGGGATCTTCACTGAGAGTTTCAGTTGACTGGTGGGGAACTTTTACATCTAACCTATATTGTACAACCTAATATGCAAATCGACCGAACAGTGGAACAACTGGTTGCTATGACACGCACTGACCACCAGGGGGCAGACACTCAAAACAGGAGCTGCCCCCTGTTGGTCAGTGCTCTCCCACAGGGGGAGCGCCGCTCAGCCAGAAGCTGCCAAAAGCCAGGCTCATGGCTGGCAAGCGTAGCTGTGGTACTGGGAGCCTCTGCCACCACAGCAGAGGAGCT
>NW_005353967.1:1298795-1360884 GCF_000412655.1 Myotis brandtii | reverse complement strand
AATGTCGTGCACCGGGCCACTAGTTATATATAATGCACAATCATGTATTGAAATACAAGTGAGGTTCCATTTTCTACGACAAGATTGTTAAGTGCTTCCCAGCTGTTGAAGCACTTCACTCCAACCAGTATGTATGGGGCAGTCTCAGAATAGGCTTTTCCTCCAGCACTGTTTTACCACTGAAAGCTAACAAAAAATTCTAAGAATAACCTGCAACAATCTTACTGTGGAAAAGGGGTGTACATTTGTGAGTACACGAAACAGAGTTTCTTTTTGTATTATTATTTATTAATTACTATATTACTTTCCATACAAACAACTGTAAAACTACTGTTGCCCCACCCTGTGTTTTTCTAAGGCTAATAACACAAGAAAATGCTTATCCTATATAATAAAAGGGTAATACGCAAATTGACCCTAACAGCAGAATGACTGGGAATGACTGGTCACTATGACACACACCGACCACCAGGGGGATAGATGCTCAGTGCAGGAGCTGCCCTCTGGTGGTCAGTGCGCTCCCACAGGGGGAGCTCTGCTCAGCCACAAGCCAGGCTGATGGCTGTCAGCACAGCAGTGGTGGTGGGAGCCTCTCCCGCCTCCTGAGCAGCGCTAAGGATGTCCGACTGCAGCTTAGGCCTGCTCCTCGCTGGCAAGTGGACATCCCCCGAGGGCTCCTGGGCTGCCAGAGGGATGTCTGACTGCCAGCAGGGATCGGGCCTAAGCCAGCAGGTAGACATCCCTTGAGGGGTCCCAGACTGCGAGAGGGCACAGGCCCGGATGAGGGCCCCCCCCGAGTGCACAAATTTTTGTGCACCAGGCCTCTAGTAGTAGAATAAGTGGAAACCAGCGTATCCATAAAGCATACGTACACTATACTCTGGTAGTGGAAGGGAGGAAGGGGGCATGCTTTTATGTGTTTGTCTGTGTAACACATACACACTTTTACAGTGTGCATGTATGTGTGTAGTATAACCGGACTTCATAGGAAAAGGGCTATAAGGACGTATTCTAAAAGCTTATCAGTGATTAGATCTGAGTAAGAGGATTTTGTTTTAGCTATGGATTAAGTTTTACAATAGAAGTTACTGAGGAAGTAGAAACTTGCTCAACAGCTGACTTTTTGGGATTTGTTTGAATTATATCTTTAGAAATACTTACAGTATTTGAAACCTGTTTTATAGAACACAAAAAGAATCAGTTAAAAAAAAAATAAAGACACCTATGAAATGCCAGAACTATATCATCCAAAAAAAACACCAGTTTAATATCATTTGGGGGGTAGGATTTTATTACTGTTTTATTTCTAAGATATGGGTGCCATTATGTTCCTTTTTTGTTTAAAATCAATCACTGACTCTCAGTTAGTCATGATCTCGACTGATTCACCACCTGCCTTTCAGGTGCTTTTCCTGCCGCCCTGTCCCTGTCCCTTCTCTCATCTGGGGAGAGGATGGGATGCTGTGTAGAAGGGGGGGACTTAGGAATATGATATATACTTGTACCCACTTTTATTATGCTTCAACCATAACAGAAACAAAAATGCTTTCCCCCAGGCATGCTGTGTGCTCCCACACCTCTAAGTCTTCATTCTTTATATGTGAAATATACCTCTGTGTCTCACAGTGCCTTGCCCGGGCAGGACAGCGCCCTCTTTCCCAGTGACTGCATAGCTGTGTGGCTCTCATCACGCTTGCCTCCTATTGTGATGTTTGTTGTTGAAGTGTGTGTGGACTAGGAGTGTAAAGTGACTATTTCTCATTCCATACTTGGTTTCTTACCTATTGCTGCACTCGCCACAGACCACAAGTGAATTGTAAGATTTTAAAATCTTAGTTAGGATTTCGACTGTGTCAGCACCCTTGCACGGGGTCAGATATCAGCCTAAACCTGGCTTCAGCTCTGCCCCTGAGCGGTGTGTCTCCGTTCACGGATACAAGTGCTTTCCTTGAGCTGCTGTTGCTGATGCCGCTCTGGGCTTCTTATGGTGAACTTGACAAATAGAATGACCAGAAATAGCGACTTAGAATGTAGTCTCCCTTTGCCCATCTGATCTTTTCTTGCTCTTTTCAGAAACTTTAATTCTTGGTAAATAATGGTGTGATGATATCATTGTTTGTTTGATGTTTTTGCCTCGAGCTTTGCGAAAATATACAACTCCATTTTGCTATATCCTTTACTCTCTTCCTGAAAATCACTGCTTGCTAAGAGAACTGTGCTAAGACACCCACCCGGAGTCATTCTGACGCCGCATGTCTGTGTTTTAACATTGCTGTATGTCTCCGCGCTTTTTATACTCCAGTTCATGTCAGACATTGTGATCTCGAATCGGGGGTGCTGACCCAGACCTCCATGTATTTCTGAGTAATAAAAGAATAGGGGAAGAAAAGGAACAACATTTTTTTTTTCTCTTGCCTTACAAAAGACAGCTGTCTATATTTCATATGAATATGTGTTTGTGTGTGTTTAGTTTGCACTAGTGGCTATCCTTTATTAAGTATAAAATATATCTCCTCGTGTCAGATAACTTTCCCCAGATGGCCCATCAGAAGCGGTTCATTGAACGGAAATACAGACAAGAGTTAAAAGAAATGAGGTGGGAAAGAGAACATCAAGAGAAAGAGCCAGATGAGACCGAAGACATAAAGAAATAAAGGAGGACACGGACGTCATGGCGTATTTACTTGCTTAATAACTGTGACTGTTGCCCATTGAGTTGTACCCCAGTTTTTCTACAGACAATGAATGAAGTGTGTGGTTGAAATAAAACCCAGTCAAATCACTATTGTTGTTTTACTGGTTTTATATTCTGTTTTTAGCTGGGTGGTCTTTATTACCAGGTATTTGATTTCTTTTTAATGGAAACTTTCACTTTAGCAGATATGTGTATTCCCTTTTATTTTTTTCTTTAAACAATAAAATTTTAAAAGTTTATTCTGTATGGAATAGATCCTGTTTTTCTATCTCTGAGATTATTACCCGAGACTTTCAGCTGACAAGTGAAAAATTCACTTTACCAGATATTTGGATTACTCTCTACTAACATGTATACTTTTTAAAATCTCTGGATTATTAACTAGATTTTTTAGCTTGCATGTGGATGTTTATTAAGTTCTCAGCTGCAAATATTGAACTTCACCTTCTCTAAGCAGTGAATCCTTTGTAGATGGAATCTCTTTAATGTTTAACTGGCTAACAGGAGAGGGAAAGACATATTTGAGTCACATGTATTCTTTGAGTCATTAGAATAGGGATGAAGTCATGATTCTAAGCCAGACCCTTTAAGAAGTTTATAGATGGACTTCAGGGAAGTTTCAGAACCTCCTGAAATTTTATGTGTGTCTTTGGGTTTAGGGAGTGGGTGGGGAGCTGGAAGAGAGGGTTCATGGCTCTCATCAGTTCAAAGTGGTTTCTGCAACAAAGGGTTAACATTATATTAAAAGATATGACATTTTTAAAAAATGTTATTTTATACTGAACATCACTGGTTTCTTATTAATAAAGGCAAAACTTTCTTTTGAATGAGTTTTCATCCGTTATTTTAGCAAATATATAGTGAGTGCCTACTATATTTCAGGCACTGTTCTAGGCTCTGGGGCTACAACAACAATGAACACACGTATACACACATCAGAGGGAAGCATGAGAGAGACGACCTCGATAGGGTTTTTAATTTGTTAATCATAACAATGTAAGATGGTGCCTGTAAGAAAAGGTTGCCCTGCCCACCTTCTCCCACAGACAGCAGTACTGGGAGGGAGAGAAGGCTGGATTCATCAGGTGTTCCTGAAAATGTATGAGCAAACGCAGGGAAAACATGACTTCTTTTTAAACATACACTTTCACTAGTCCTGCATGTGCATCAAAATAATGCCAAAGCCAACGTGCAGTTCACGACTTTTTCTTGGACTCTGGCATTTCCTCTCTTGAGTGTTCTGGCCCCGTTAGGGTTCTCTCTCCATGTTAATATCTCTTGAAATCTGAAGAAGTTAAGTCCACAAGACATGAGAGTCTCTGATGCATTAAAATCTAACAAACGCCATCAGCACAGATTAGCCCTGTTGGCTCTATAGAGTAATTGTGAGGCCAGCAACCAGCTCTGTACCTAGCCTCATGGACAACTCAGCAGGCCCCCGTGACCACAGTTCCCACCGTGCCTCCTGCCCAACACAACCCAGTCCTCTCACCTTCCAGTTCTGATCACGAGAAGTGCCAGTGAGAGTGTAAGATCATACATTAATTCACCCGTGTTAAGTGCAGTTATTCGTAGAGGCCGGAGGTCTCTTTGGGGAGACCTTAAATGATGGGGCATCTGCAGACCAAGGGCCTTTAAGTGGGACTGGGAGGGGGAGGAGGAGAAGGAGGAGTGGGCCAAACAGGGAAGGCTTCACAATATTTAATATTTGAGATAACGGGACTTTGAAGATGAGAGGGAGCGTGTAAAGTAGGGGAGGACATTTCCTCCCAAGGGAGCAACAGGATTAGGTAGAAGACTATGGTTTAGGAGCCTATTGTGTTATTCCATGGGAAATTCGAAGGCCTGATTCAAAGCTCAGGAGAGCTGGGGCAGGACAGATTTGAAAGATATAGGTGGAACCTACAGATCGTGGAGCAGGGCAAGGTATCACAACCTGACACTGTTGACAATTTGGGCCCAATCATGCTTTGTTGGGGCAGGAGGGACTGTCCCGTGCAGGTAGGATGCCTAGTTGCATTCCTGGCCTCTAACCACTAATGCAGTAGCATCCCTTCCCCCAGTTGTGACAACTGGAAGTACCTCCAGATACTGCCAGATGTCCTCTGGGGGAAAAATCACCCCTGGTTGAGAATCCCTAGTTTAGGACAGCTGTTAAAATATAACAGTCATGAAATAAAGCAAATACTTATGAATTAGGGGTTTGGAGAACATCCTAAGATTTATTTGTATTTGTAGCATGGAAGATTAAGCATCCTTGTCCTCAAGGAGCTTACTATTCAGAAAAGGAAGTACTTATACTCATTCATAAAGTGCCACATGAAGGATCAGAGAGGAGGTGACTCATTCTTTCTGAAGGAAGGGTGGGGGTCAGAGGAGGTCCAACCTCCTTGAGAGCTGATGTCAGTGCCCCTGGCTGTTGACTCTGTTCCTCATGACAAAGAGCCTTTCTTCAGGTCAGACATACAAGTGTATTTTTTAACCACAATATGACACCTAGCAAAATTATCAAAAACTCAATTTATAATAATCAGTCTTATCTTCAAATGGACTGCTGGTTTGTCCAAGTAATGATGCATATATTACCTGTGGTTTTTATGTCCCTTAAGTCTCGTTATATCTAGAACATTTATCCACTGCCCCTTTTTTTCCTAATTAGTTAAAGAAACCCAGTCAGCTGTGCCCTAGGTTTCCCACATTCTAGATGTGATGCATTGCTTTCTTGTGGCGTCCTTCACTTTTTCCTCTGCATTAGATCTGAAGACTTGATTTTAGGTTTGGGGTCACAATTTGTGGCAGGACCATCCCTAATCCACTTCTTCAGCATGGGCTCTCCTTCACTGCTGGCTGAATTAAAAGCACCAGACTGCTCTTTGCCATCCTTCCACAAAAGTAAAATGTGTTTAAATATCTGGAACCTGTTCTGTACAGTGGAGTGTGGTGTGAGGGAGTGGTGCCAGCAGAAGAGGCGGATGCTGGTCGTGAGGGAATTTCGAGCTGTAGGATAAAGCCCAAATTCTTTATCACATTTTACTTTTTCTCAGCAGAGGACTTTGCATTGCCTGAAATAGGCCACCTCCTTGCTAATGATCTCTTACTCATGTTTGGGGCCTCAGCTCCTGCAAGCCTTTCCTTGGACTTAAATTGGGGTTAGATGTACATTCTTGGACTCTCCCGAATCACATTTGTCTCACTGTGTTATTACTATCTCTTCACTCACCTATCTTCCCCAGCTAGACCACGAGCCCCGGCAGACAGGACCATCCCTAACCCACTTCTGCACCATGGGCTCTCCTTCACTGCTGGCTGAATTAAAAACACCAGACTGCTCTTTGCCATCCTTCCACAAGCCTCAACGACCTTAAAGCAAAACAACTTGCTCTAAGCTACCTTCCTGCAGGAATTCTGAGGCTACAGTGCAGAGAATGACCCATTGGAGGCCAGAGCATCCACACCCTCTCTGTTCTGCACTTGGACTTGGTCAAGAACAAGGTGCTAGAACAGGACAGCACGAGCCAGCAGGACTCAGAGGAGCTCATCCTCTCTTGTGCTCCCGGAAGCTGTGGTTCTCAAGTCTCTCTGAGGTGGAGGTTGGGATGAGCAGACAATAGCTCCAGGAGCTTCATTCTAGATGATGACACAGCCACTGTAGCCTGAGGGGAGGCTTGGTCATCAGTGTGGTCACCAATGGTCAGCTTGGGACAGGCTTTAGTCAGGTGACCCCATAATCTTCAGCAGCAACTCCCTCTCCAATATTCTTTGCTATGGACAAATGATCTTTGTTCAATTTCATATCATTGTATTACATAAACACGGCTCTGAGTTGCCACCTCCAACTAGACTGCTGCTTCTATTTAGAAATTCGGGAGTTGCTGTTAGCAAATGAGGACAGAACACTCAGTCTTCTCACAAGACTACCCCAACTAGATTCCCCATCATTGCCTTGTACGGCCAATGGCCCCAGAGGCCCCCCCCCCCCCATTGGTCTCTACTAATACCCCAGCGATGACAGCACAGCTGTCCCATCTCCCATAGAGTTGCTTCTGAACGTTTTGTTTCATTTCTGCTGGAATATTGGTCAGGATAAGGGAAAAGTTTTAAATGGAGCTTAAGAAGAAAAAAAAGCATAGCCAGCTAATCGTTTGTATGCTGACTATTAGCCCATCAGGATCGGAAACTCTCAGATAAAACAACTCCTAATGCAAATGCAGCAAGGCCCTTCACTGTAGTGATTCTAAAGCTCACCTCTATTATTATAATAATAGGGGTCTCAAATGGAGCTGTTGAGAACAGTGGCTGCCCCTGACTAGAATTCAACCAGAAAGATCAAGAGAGAGCCCTAATTGCCTTTCTTCTCAGATCAAACAATTGACTTAATTCTCCAGGCCTACACACCGCAATGTGTTTGAGGAGATTCAAATAGGTTACTATGGAGCAATGTGTTTGAGGAGATTCAAATAGGTTACTATGGAGGATTAAGGTTTTCTCGGCAGATTATACTTTTATGCCCTGTAGTTCATTGCTTGAAGTGTTAAGTAGCTTTGTCAAAATAAGCAGGGCTGGATGGATTTTTAGAAACTTGCAAATCACACACTCGTGCTGAAGAACACAAGGGAGGTGCGTGCCCCCCTCTCCTTTTAAAAATAAATTTTATTGTTTGGAAGTGGGGAGAAATTAACCACAGTAAAGATTAGTTGGAAATTTCATGAGCTATCTCAGATAAGGGAAATAAAAGTGTGGGTGTTTATTGTGTTTTGCCTCTTAAAAATTGTTTCAGAAAATGATGCAGCTGAAGAAGCCCCATAAAGAGAAGGGATTTTCTTGCGAATGCGTAACCGCCTGAGGAGGAAGTCCAGGGGGGCTGTGAAATCAGACCCTTGAGGCGTCTCTGTAGTGCTGTGCTAATCAGGGTTATTTTACTCACAAAGATTTCATTTCTGCTTAAAGGAGCCGGTGGCAAAATAAGCTTTCATTGCCTTACAATTGGTGTTCCCAGGAAAGGGCACTTGCCTGAAAGTCTTCGGTGACATTCTGTCCTTGGCTCCACAGGGGGCTCCCTTGTCCTCCCGGGTCCCCCAGGAATGCGTTCCTCTTTAATCGAAGAGTTGTTCTGTGTGTTTACCCGGTCACTAACTGAGCGGAACTCTGGTCCTGTGCACACCGCCCTCCACTTCTTCAGTTCTCCTGGGTCCATCGCTCTTAGCAAAGCCACGTTAAGTAGCTTAATTGATGTTGCCCCATTGCACGACCTACCTATCAAATGTAAACTGCAGGCTAGAGAACTCCCTGGCAATGACTGCACGACCTCGGTGTGCAAACATCCCCCAGAACCATAGCAAGTGTGTTTTCTCTAGCCTGACCCAGTCACAGCTACGTCTGAGGCCACCCTTCTCCATGCACTAGGTCAGTGATGGCGAACCTATGACACGTGTGTCAGAGGTGACACACGAACTCATTTTTTTGGTTGATTTTTCTCTGTTAAATGGCATTTAAATATATAAAATAAATATCAAAAGTATAAGTCTTTGTTTTACTATGGTTGCAAATATCAAAAAGTTTCTATATGTGACACGGCACCAGAGTTAAGTTAGGATTTTTCAAAATGCTGACACGCCGAGCTCAAAAGGTTCGCCATCACTGCACTAGGTCTTGGCAGGTGCCAGGAAATATCTCCCTCTTGCTTTGATCTCTCATCCCCTCTGGCGTGGGCCTGGCTCCCCGTTCCTCAGCCATGCCTGTCTTCCCAGGTGTGAGAAAGCCATGGAGACAGCAGCCCTTGCCAATACTTCCAAATCGCAGCAGAGTTGCTCAGCACCACCACACTCCCCGAGGTCCCCAGGGCCCAGGAAAGCTCCTAGGTCATTTGTGGCCTTCTCCCCAGGAGGGAGCTTGCTGGTAGACCTCAAGGCAGGTAAGCGGTGAGTGTGGGGATGTGAGATTGGCCCTGACAAAGCTAAACACACAGGAAGGAAGAGAAACCAGAGGCCTAGGGGGAAGGCATGAAAGCAAGAATGAAGTGGCCTGCCTGTTTCAGAGGCCGGGCACCACTAGGGTGGTGAGAGAGGGAGGTGGGCCGCTGAGCAGAGGAGAGGCAGGGAGGGGTGGGGATGGGGAAGTGGAGAAAAGTGCAGCACAGCTTCAGGGGCACCAAGCACTGGGTGGTCAGCATCGCAAACTCCCTTCTTCTGTCTCCGAGAGAGCATATGTACAACACCATTGCTCAGTCATGGAGGAGAGCGGCAGAATAGACAGTGCTGAGTCCAGTGCCCAGGCTGCCCACGGGGAGGAGACTGAGATTGCACAGGGTCTCATCGCGTCACCTGGCCAAGGGGCTTGGGGAGCTGGTTTTGGCACCGCCAGCTGTTCCATCTCTCTCTCCTCTCTGCCACGTTTCCTTTTTTGGGTCATTCTCATCCTGAGTCCTCCATGGAGCCCTCTGCCCTTCGGCTCCCAGCTTCGGCCCCCTCGGTGTGTAGAACGTCTTTCCTCAGAATTCCCTCAGATTAAGTCCCCGGGTGGCGGGGCAGCATCCAGTGAATGAGGACCTCTGATGCCTGGGGTTCGAGTGCAGCGTGAATGCTTTCATACAGGGCTCGGCAGACTTCTGTGTAAAGGGCCATGAACTGTGGGCTTTGTGGGCCCACAAAAAAAACTGAGACTCTTATGCAGGTACTTCTAGAACAAGAGAGAAAGCAATTTTTTGCAAAGTTTATATTGGTAAAATCCAAAGCTCTGTGGACACTGAAATCTGGATTTCGTATAATTTTCACATGCCACAAAATACTCATCTTTCGATCTTTTTTCAATTATTTAAAAGGGTAGAAAGCTTTCATAGCTTGTGGGATGTAGAATGACTAGGTGGGCTGGATTTGGCCTGCTGGCTGGAGTTTGCCCCCACCCCTCTTCTGTCCTTATCGCCCCCCCACCCCACCCCAGGTGTTAAGAAGAATGAGAAATGTCACTATACTAGTAAACGAAGCTGCACTCACAACTCTGTTCTTCCCATGGCTCTGCAGACTTGCTCGTGATGGATGACAGAAATGCTAGTCATCCAAACCTCAGCTCCCGAGATCAGTGCCTGTGGTTCGTGGAGGTAGGCAAGATGAGGTTGCAGAGTTTTTTACTCTTCTTCCAGGTAATTAGGCCACGGGCCCAAATGCCTTTGTAATTACTGCCAGCATATCCCTTCAGCACACGCCCTTTATCTGAAGTCTGCGCCTGGGACCCTGGTGGCGACCTTAAATTTTTATGGCAGCAGTTTTCAGAACATTTAAACATACGATATTTCCTTAGATCTGCTTAACAACCGGAGAGTTTGAAAGGGTAATTATTATCCTCATTTTATGATGGAAAAGAACCTAAACAAAAGCAAGGCTTCAAGGGGTTGTGGTGCTAAGATGAGGCATCTGGGAGTGGACAGAGACGGAGCGCAGGTGTTGTAGGAGCTGGGGCTATAGCGACAAAGGTAGAACTGGAGCTTCATTGGAGAGGAGTGACAGCCGATGGAAAGTAAAATAGTCCCCTGACATTAAAAGAATTGGTACACGAATGAAGATGTAAAAACACTTCCTCTTTGAATATTTCAAAAAATATTTAGCTTTTTTATTGTAACTTAGAAGCATATCTTAAAGTAAAAGGCTCCAATGTTGAGTAAATCCAAAAGATAAAAAGAATAGACTTCAAGGTAATAATTATACTTCGAAAAACAGCCCCAGGATGCTCCAAAGGCCCATCCCGAGAATGCAGGCTTTGTTGGTACCATCTAGGTTATGGTCTTAAAGCGGGCAGCAGAGAATATTAAGAAGATCACAGAGCAGAGGTTGACCCTGAAGGAAAGCATGAATGGGACACAAAGGCAGCGGTGGTAACCCTTTCCCACTGATCCCAGTGAGATCACAGAGGCTGCGACTTTCATGAGCCACAGCAGGTTAGTGGCTGGGCCATCCGACTACCTGCTTATCACTGGCTTCCTTCTGGGGAGAGGTCAGGGAAGCAGGGACAGCCCGCTGCTGCTGTCTGCTTCTATCCCGGCCACACGGGGACATCACACAAGCCCAGAGTCCTTTGAACACTGCCCTCAGGAAGTGCCACTTGGTGACAGAACTGATGCACTGAAGGGTAGTGGTTAAGAGCGAGAGAGCTCCGGAGTCACACTAACCCGGGCTCACACCCCAAGTCTCCCCTCACTGGCCTTGACCTTGGGGAGCCTGCCTTCACCTAGTTCATGGAGTCTAAGGGAGGATGACACTGTAGCTGTAGCACCGCTTGTGGGGAGCACTAAATGAGACACTGCATGTAAAATGCGCGGCACGTAGCAGCTGCACAATAAATGTGCACTGTTGTTCTGAGTGTTATTTATTAAGCCCCTTAGCAAACCTGAAACGGCTAATGACTCTGGAGAGGCAGCTCGGTGGCCGAAGAAAAAGCGTTGGGCTGGGATTCAAAAGACTGGGGTTGCAGGTCAAATTCTGACCCTTGGGGAGAGGTTAAGTAATCTGAAGGAAGCCACTCTTAACAGCCTGAGTTGTCTCATCTCAAAAACAGTGATAATAATGTCTCTTTACAAGGTCATTGGGAGGATTAAGTAAGACGGTGTAAGATTACTTGATATATTGTATTATTATATTGTGCCACAAACTGCTCACAGCAACATCTCTAAACGCTGCAATATATACATATTTACATGCACACCACATCTCATTCTAGAAAAGATTTGAGGCATTCTTCAAACCTCAAGCAAAGCTCAATAAATGAAAAGAATCCACCCATATAAATAAAAAGAATGCACACAAAATAATGGGCTATAAATATGATTTAAAAATGAGGACCCTGGGATAGGTAAAAGTAGGAATAAAAGATCTAGGTGAAATAAACATTCAAAATTGTGGGTCAGAAGATTTTTCTGCTGTTCAAACTGATATTTAATTTATCTCTTAGTTATCTTGAGAATTAAAGGAAAAACAGGGAGATGTGATTTTTCATTCTTATTGGAAAAAAGAGTACTTCTATTTTGCTCTCTCTTCTTTTCCTCTCCTCTCCTTCCTTCCTTCCTTCCTTCCTTCCTTCCTTCCTTCCTTCCTTCCTTCCTTCCTTCCTTTTTTTCTCCTCTCCTTCCTTCCTTCCTTCCTTCCTTCCTTCCTTCCTTCCTTCCTTCCTTCCTTCCTTCCTTCCTTCCCTCTTTGCCCCCTCCATTCTTCAGGAGAAACATTCATGTGCAACCCTTACTACAACCTTGCCAAGCTAAGTAATTAAGAAAAACCATGGACCAGTGAGGTTGCTTTGCTTGCCTGAGATCACACAGCTAATAGAAGGCAAAGCTGGCTGGGATTCAAATGTATGTCCAAGGCACTAAAGCCCTTCTCTTGAGTAAAATTGTTCAGCAGGAGCCTCCTGAGCTACAGGAGCCAGGAAGGCTATTTCCTAGAGAGTTAGTCAGGGACGGTCTTGGTGCCCCAAATCTCTGCCCAATGTGTGACTCAGCAGAAAATTACCTTTTCAAGACAAAAGAAGAAGAAGGAAACCCTCCCATTGGCTCAATGACTGGCAAGTAGAATCAGCCTTCAGGGAGGGCATCTGGGGACACAGGAAGGAAAGGTGGTTGGCTGCCCTGGGGCTGGTAAGTGAATTTAGCAGAGGGCCCTTGCAGAGGTGTCCTGCTCAGCCAACAATGGCTGCAGGCACAACAGAAGCCCACAGAGAGTGCTCTAAACAAGAGAGAAAATCTCAGCTCAGCCCTGGGCGGGGAGTACATTCATCGGCTGGAATGGAACAGGCGAGAAGAGGAGGAAAACAAAATGATCCTCATAGCCCCAACCAGCCAGGCCTTTACTTCAGGTCCAGTAACTGATACCACAGTTCCGCTGCCCAGAATTCCCAGGCATCGTAACTAAGAGGGGATCAAGTTTACTGTGTGGGTAGCATATAGTTCCCCCTGGCCTTTTTAATAGATCCATAAAGTCCTAGTTAAGGAGCTCCTCCAGGCACCATCATAGTCATATCTGGTCTGGAGGAGCCTTCCCGTGATTGCAGCCCACAGTCAGGGACACCTATGATTTCAGCAAGGTTATGTCTCTTTGGGCGGCTGTAGATTACGTTAGCCTGGATTGCAAAATACATTTCACCGTGGGTTCATAAAAGGGACACCGAGTGACTGAGAGGGCCGTGTCTTCAAGCGATAGTCTCGCAGCCAGTGTGGCATCTCGTCTCATAAAGCTTTTTCCTCTAGTGTCTCTTGATCAAAGCCAAGGGCTTGACCCCTACAGTGCAGCTCAGGGCAGGCAATTCTGCAGAGGCTGAGACGCTCGGTTCAGCTCTGTGCCTTCTGCTGTGGACTGTGATCAAAGGAAAGCCTTTATGTGGCATTGGGTCGAGTATATCATTACAATAACTGTCCATCAATATAACTTTTTTAAACCTGAGGTTTTGATAAAAATTGGACAGTTGACAGTTTGGTGCTATATTTTTGGACAGTGTGTCAGTTGAGGCTAGAACAATGTCCTTTGGTCATAGTAAGTAAACAGAGGGAAATGTGGTACTATTTTATGAAATGGGAGTAGGCAAAAGACGCTCTGTACTTGGATTGATAGCCATTCGACCACGGCCTGGAGGCCAGCAGCAGAAAACCGGAGTTGTTCTTAGGAAATGGTTCTGGGGCTTTTCTGGGACTTGAGAAAAATGACTAATGAAGTCCTGAAAATGTTACTCGGCTGAACATGAGAAGAAGCTCTGGGTGTGTAACTGTCGGAGCAGTTGTTACTGGTTCTCCTCAGTGACCATATACAGCCTGGAGGACGTGCCCACAGATAACACAGTTTTGATCGAAGCAATGTTCTGATGCAACTGCCAGGATGCATTAATTGAAAGATGTACTTGTTTCAGTTTCTAAATAAATGACCGTGTTTTATGAGATAATTGGATATGAACCAATTACATTTTGGGAGACGTTTGCCAAAAATGGTTTTAGTTGGGCCTTATAATTAATTAACTGGAGGTCCTCTGAATCAGAAAGGTTTGCTTGCTATCAGATGTAATTTGGAGGAATTTGGGCCATAAATCCTTGTCTGTGGGGATTATTCAACTTGAGTCATGATACTTTAGAGAGGACTCGAAATGGAATCCTTGCCTCTAGCTTGAGTGACAAACATTCATGGACAGGACCAGTGAAGGCAGACAAAATATAAGAGATGACCAACACAAAAAAAATATATGTGAGGGAACATTCCCCAGGCCCAACATTACCCAGAGGAAGTGGAATGCCATGTTAGTAAGTCCAAAAGCATCCCGGAGTCACAGATAAATCCAAACTAGAGCAGAATCTAGTTTAGGGAATCAAATTGTAAGGGCTACATATTGTATTTCTATCCATCTTGTTTGCACATTTTTGCTCATTCAAGATATCTATAACAGACTGGGATGGGAGAGTCTTTTCAAGGAAAGGCCTCAGGTAGATGATGGCCTTCCAGAGTTCCAGCCTGTTGTCAACACCCAAAAGGCCATCTTTGTGCTTTGGGATGCTTTCGGGTTCCCCTCTTCCCTGCCTTACATCTTCAGCTCTCCACAGTGTAGCCCTGACTCAGAAGGAAGTATTAAGCCTCATGTAAGAAACTGCCCCGTGTAAAGCCAGGTGCTTACTTCCTTAGTTCTGCTCGCTGATCTACTGGCTCTCCTGGCCCAGGCTTCTTGTCTGATTCTGGTTTCCAATGGGAAGCAGTGGGCTGAGATAGGGAGAGCAAGAGAATGACTCAGAGCCAGGGACATGTTAAGTGCAGAGTCATTAAAAAATTATGGACATGGAACCATATTTTATATAAGAATGAACACATTAAGCGCCCTGTCAGTCACCGGTGACTGACACTATACATTCCATCCAGAAGACAAAACAGGCTGGGCACTTAATGTGTTAAATATTGTGTATTCATGGTAAATCCGAATCAAGAACTGGCAAAAAATGGTGCCCTGACCGAGAATCAAACCATGACCTTCTGGTTCATAGGTTGATGCTCAACCACTGAGCTATACTGGCTGGGCCCTCTTTCTTTAGCTTGAGAAGTTGTCACCCTCACCCCACAACATAAAAAACTAAACATGGTGTGTTAAATATTATAGGCCTAATGCATATTTGTTTTCAAAAGCTTACCATAGCAGTTTTTTTAAATTGGTATCATGCTTTATTAAATTCACTTTTGAAAACAAATTTTCTAGGGTACAGATATTTTTTTCCTGTCTAATGGGGGGACTGGAAACCTGTGCTGTTATCTGATCGTTCAGAAGTGCTTCTCAGTGCCAATTATTGATCTCTGTTGTTTGATGACCAAGACTTTACTGCCTATAAAGCATAAGTATACAGAGGATCGATCCAAGAGTTGTCCATCAGAAGAGCATGTCTTGTCTGTTGCAAAATGGTCGGTGTGACCATTTTATCACTAGGTTCCTCAATGCCTTTCTATTAGGATCCACATGACTTATCCACTTGATTTTTGTTTGGGGAATATTTTATTTCTGATGTGAAATTTGAAGTTTTAACTTATTAGAAAATCCTAACTTTGTAATATAATGTATTTCCCTTTCCCCCTTATTACCAGAGCATCACTCAAAACTTAATTATAATAATGGGGTAATCTCGGCCCTGGTAAGATGATTTCTAGAGAGGAACCTGGTTTGAATATGTACTTGCTGAATCCCTGAATGAATGGATTAGTTCCTTTGGACCAACTCAGCTCCATTTCTGATATAAATGTCATATTTTATATTGTGTTTCAACTTATAAATTACTTTGGGTTATCTCAGAAGTAGACTGAGAATTAATCTTGAATTCAATCTATAAAACAAAGAAGCACACCGTACTCACTGAAACATAAAAGAATAGGGACAATGAGTTTCTTTGATTTTTCATGGCTTAATGTAATAATGTAATCTACAAGAGCACAATCAATGTGGGTTTCATCTCTAAGGTAGAGCAAGAAGAAAAATCACCATTTCACCATTTTTAATTCAGGGAAATAAGGTCATTGGAGGAACATGGTCTTTGAAGTCAGATTATATAAAAGGTACTAATGTTGTGACCTTGGAAAGCTAAATAGTTTTGAATCTCAGTTCTGTTGTCTATAAAACTGAAGGAACAATGCCAGGTACCTCCGAGGGTATCATATGAGTTAAATGAGATAAAAGATGTGAAGTCCTGCACATACGATATGACAGAGCTAAGTGTTCAGGGGAATTCAGATCCCTCCTTTTCCTGTGAACAACATCACAAACAGAAATTCAATTATGGAAGAAGAAAGGCCATCAAGGAGCACTCAATTTTCCTTGCCTTTATAAATCAAGAGCAGATTTATGAGCTATATTTTGGTGTGCTTACTGGCAAAAACAAGAACAATAAGCACAAAAACCAGGGACAGAACCTCATGGTTGTGCTGTGCTATCATGCCTGTAAAAGGTCCCTGGGCATTTTCGTTTGGCATTTACGATCCGGGGTTCCTGAGTTCCGTGAGGAAGACCACAAACCACTCACTCTGCTTCAGGTATTGACATTCCTCTGAGGAGCTGATATCGTCTCTAGGATTATTACTCATCATGACTGAAGTTCAATAGATAAATGAGAAGCAGCCAGTCTTCAGCCCTGGAAGTGACTCACTTCTCAAGTAATGCTCTCCCTTCCCTCCAGATCGGCTCAGAGATGCCCTGAATCCGAGATGCGCATTGTCAGAGTGCCTCTGGGTCTGTCCCAGAAGCGTTTGTGGGTTATCTAATAGGACTGCACGGGCATTTGGCCCAGTGCTTTCTGGAGCTTGTCCTGCAAATTCCTGTAATTTGCACCAGGTCACTTGTTACCCATTTGTGCTGACTGAACAGTTTGAATCACGGGTGTGAAAAGGCAGCTGAAGTAATAGTTAGCAGAGACCTTCCAGGAATGTGCGATTGTCATCCTGACCACGTGTAAGCAGGGTCATGAACTACATCAGCTCTTCACTTTGCAGAACACACACACACACACACACACACACACACACACACACACACACAGAGAGAGAGCGAGAGCGAGAGAGAGAAAATATGTTTAAGAATAATTGGTCACTGTGAAAACTGCCTTACAACGAGAATCTGCAAAAAAGCAAAAAAAAGCAATAAATAAATAAATAAATCTCGAATGGGTCTCCAGCCTTGTTTGTGGATATTTTTGGTGTTCTTGTTAGACTGATTAGAGCTTCCACGGTTCAGTGTTGTTCTCTACGTATGTTACATTGCAAGTGTGGTATTCAGGTGCTTATTTTCCAGTTTAGCATTTCACTAATAGTCTGTTATTTTCCGCCTAGGTTGCTTTGTGACAATCTCATGCAGAATTTCCTCCCATGTGGCCTTATCTCTTTTAGATTCATCCTATTATCCACCAAAGAGTGATGAGATAAATAGGTGCCATCAAGTGACTATAGGGAAGTAAGTGCCCAGCACAACCTTGCAAATACGCAGTTGTTTTCTCACCTGGGGAGCTTTGAAATGTGTCCACACTGGAAACTTTTTAAAGGGCCGGTTAAAAAAAAAAACTACTTGGTGTTGCATCTATACAGTTCCCACAGGAGTTTGGTTAAAACTCTACTTGCATGAATATACATGGGTGTTTAAAGAAGCAAGAAAGTGAACAGGAAATGGTTTTCCCCTTGGGCATGTCTCATGCAGGGTATGAAGCACAGAAGTGACCAGAAATGCTAGGTTTCTGCACGGAAGCCGGCCACGGAGCTCAGAGCTAGAACACCTGGCTGCAGCCACCACCGGAGGCCACAGCCACTTCCTGGGCGTTCATTGCCGGGAGAAGGAACTGGAAGTCTCACAGGGACCTGGCCCTCTGGAACAGGGGGAGTGACTCTGTGGCTTCCTGGGCAGTATTTAGCATGAGGAACGAGGCAGGCTGCCAGTCTGGACATGGGAGGGTTCTTTTTTTTTTTTTTTAATATATTTTATTGATTTTTTTACAGAGAGGAAGGGAGAGAGATAGAGAGTTAGAAACATCGATGAGAGAGAAACATCGATCAGCTGCCTCCTGCACATCTCCCACTGGGGATATGCCCGCAACCTAGGTACATGCCCTTGACCGGAATCGAACCTGGGACCTTTCAGTCCGCAGGCCGACGCTCTATCCACTGAGCTAAACCGGTTTCAGCACATGGGAGGGTTCTTATGTGGAGTAGCTCCGCAGTGTCATCAAGAGCGTGGGGTCTTCATCTTTCTGTTTCACTGTCCCCAGCACATTAGTAATGTCTTTTCCTACAGATGGCGGCGGGTATTACATGAGTAAGACTGCTTTTTAAATTTTTACTTTTTACCACGTGTCTATTATTAGTGTGAGTGCTTTTCAGATACATGTCTCAGGAGATTTTCCCTAGAGTCACGTTGGAGCTCATGAATTGGGCCTCATGGACGTGCCTATAAAATCACTAGAAATGGGAATGACCATTGTGATCTGCTGAGACCAGGGTTTCCCAGCCTTGGCACTATTGACTTTAGCACCAGATAATTCTTTGCTGTGGGGGGGGACTGTCCTTTCACTGTAGAATGTTTAGCAGCATCCCTGGCCTCCACCCACTAGATTCTAGTAGCACCGATACCCTGTTGTGACAACCCACAATGCTTCCAGACATTGCCACATGTCCCCGGGGTGTGAAGTCACTCCCATGTGAGAACTACCATCCTAGAGTAACTCTGAGACCCCTGGTTTTGCACCAGTAGGAAAGGGACTACAAACCCATACATCAGTCTGGAGGGCATCCTCTTAATCAGTCTCAAGAGGAACGTGAAAGACAATGGTCAGCACTGAGTCTTCCAGAGAACAGAGCGGGGGCGGAGGACTCTGGGAGCTGCATGCAGGGAGCAGAGTGGGAGGCAGGCTTGGTTCTGCTGGGATTTGATAGATGCAGTGCAGCTCTGACCTCTGTACACTTCCCATCCTGCTATTCCCCAAATGGCTGGCATTTGTCCTGTTTTGGTTTGATAGTTTTATTTTTGTTTTTTCAGTTATTCTGTTTCTTTTCCTCCACTGTACATCAGATGGAGTGTTTCTTAGCTTAGCTCACCTGGCCCCAAGGAGAAGTAGCACACCAGTCAGGGGATAATCTCTTAGAGATGGTGGACCTCAATCTTGACGTAGCATTTGAATGAGACTGTGGGTGTCCTCCTTGGGGAAGGGATGAGTGTATTCTGCTAGTATATATGGATATTGAGGGGCCAGAGGGAGGCCTTTGGCAGACACTATAAATTGAATTACTGAACATTTATTTCCAACTCCCTTCTCTGTTCCCTGTCTTTACTATAGAGGTTGTAAATGCCCACACTCACCCACACAGCTAGTGGTAGCCACATACCACAGTCTAGCCAGTAAGGCATAAACAGACATTAGGGAGGACACTGCTCTAAGAAAGCATTCGCTTTATTCCTAAAGGAAACAGAGGTAGCTGGCCCCAGACCTTTCTTCCCTTTTCCACTTCCTCCTGCCTGGACCACAGATGCAATTCCTGGAACTACAGTCATCCTGCAGCCATGAGACAACAAGCCGACATGCTAAGCATGACATAGTGGGAAAATAGATGGCAGGTCTGCCATAACCTCATTATTCACTCGATCACTTCTGGATTGCCTGCCTCGGGACTTATCAATAATTGAGTAATTTATAAGTCAGGTATTTGAGTCATTATAAGTCAGGTATTCTTTCATTCGAAACTGAACACCAACTGATTTATAACATAAAGAAGGTAGAATGAAGGGGAAAGAGTGAAGTGAAAGATAGGGATGCTATTAGCCTTACATTCAGTGGGGTTGAGATTGTGACTTCAGCCTTTGCAATATGGCCTTCAATAGTGTCTGATAAGTTCCCACCTACCCTCACTTTTTTAAACCCCAGGATCATTCCCTGACTAAGTATACTATATTAGGCTGATAAATTGTGGGTTTTTGCCTAGAGGAGGGCTGACAGAGCCACAAGCATCAATCAAGTGCACAGCTTTTGAGATTCTAAGTATGCTTTTGAAATTCATTGTCTTGAAATTCAAAGACTTAATTCGCAAGAACCAGCTTTTTGAGAAAGAATATGTCATTGAATTCCAAAAGCTGGGTTTTGAGTATTCAAAGAAAAATCTCTGAAGGAATCAAGGCATAAAAGTAGGTTCCTCTGAAGTGAGGAAAGAGAATTAGAGGTTTAGTGGGAAATCCAGTACTTGGCAATGTGCCTGTGTGGCAGGATAGTAAAAAGCTAGGAAAATGCCTTGGCGAGTAGAATGGGGAAACCGAGAGAGATAGCTGAACACCCTGCCGAGCATTTACAGCCAGATACAGAAGGTCACCTCCCTGGGGATGGCATCTGGGCCTCCATTATATTTCAGCTCCAGGCCCAGAAAAGCAGCAAAACCAGGTGTGTGATGCCAGTACCAGCGGCAATGACTAATGATCGATCCCCTGCCCTGGTGATGACCAATCAGTAGAGACCACAACCCTGAAAGGGCGCACCTGGAAAACTGATGAATATTCTGCTGAAATAATCTCCTGAGACCTCCCCTTAATTCTGCCTGCAAGAGAAAGATAAAAACCCTCAAGACAAAGACCCAGTGCCCACTCCCCCTCCCACCTCTTCTTCCCCCATAGGCACGCATCTCCTAACCTCTAAGGGACTTGCAATTAGGGGAGCAATGGGCAGTGGCAGCTCCTCCTAGGCTAACCCCCCCCTCCCCTGAACCCCTCTCCAAGGCCCCCTTTTTTTCTGACTTCCCAGTGAGCTAAAACAGCCCCTCCTTGGCTCATTTCTTTCCTATGACATTTTTAGAGAAACGAAGCAGCCCAGCCTAGGTCCCTCTCCTAGCTTCTATGCTAAGCCCTTCCTCGTGTCACTGTCCCAGCTTTAATAAATCTACCCTCACAATCACCTCAACTTGTATTGTGAAATCTTTCCTGCATGAAGTCAAGAACCCACACACTACCTGCTGGCCTTATGCAGACCCACTCAGGGCCAGGTCTCTTGTCCGGTAACACCTGTGCTCTGCCCACCACTCTCCACCGCAGTCCTGGGTTGGGAGGGGGCAGGTTGGAAAATGTAAGAGTAGAAAGGACATGCACTCCTCTTTTTAAACAGTAAGCCTCACAGAAGGCCCCTCAACACCTAACATGTGTCATAGCCATAAGATGGGAATGACTAATGACTAAGGACAGGCCAAGGCAGAGAGGGCCTAAGACAGCTCTGCTGAGTTTCCTGTAACCCATAGCCATAGAAGAGAATCAGAAAACTGTTCATGTGCCTAGAGAGTCTCAGAATGGTTGAGATGGCTAGTGGATCTGAAGAGAGCTCTTACCAGAGCATGGATGATACAAACCAGGTGGAGTAGGAACCAGGAGATCATGGTGGTATCTCAATCAGCTTGTTGGGAGTCAACGGAGATGCTGATGACCAGAGATCCGGAGATGCGAAGGAGGACAGAGGTTAACCATAGATAGATGCCTACCTATCCCCAATTCTCCAGCACCACACAACTCCCCCAGAAATGACCTGCCCTCCCAGGAAAATGGATGGGAATGGAGGGATTAAATCTGACTTTATAGAGTTTAAAAATGAAATAACTGAGTTTGCCTAATTGACAATCGTAAAGATTCTGCCGCCTTATAAATGGGGTCTTTTCGTTACAGAAAATAAAATTAATCCCTTTTATGCCCAACAAGATGGCTTGAGAAAATGGAACCTGCTGCATAAAAAATTGAGGCATAAGTATATTATTTAAAGTAATTAAAAATAAACAAGCAAAGAAATAAAAATAGCAATAATCAAATACTCTAAAGAAGAAGAGGTGGGAGAAGAGAGGATGGCTACAAAAAAAGTTAATTAAATCCTTGTTTTTCATTTCTGGAAGACAATAGGCTAAATATAAAATTTGATACATTCAGAAATCTCATATTCATGCTACTTAGTATTTTGAAGGTAACAATATAAGACTTAAAAAAACATTTAAGAGGTTGTTGCTTAGGAGAGGGATTGGGTATAGGTAGGAGACTTTCTTTTTATCATAAACTAGAGGCCTGATGCACGAAATTTGTGCATGAGGCTAGGCCCTCGAAACCCCGGCTGCCTTGTGACCCCGCAGCCCCGCCCACTGCTTGTAACAGAAGGTCATTCTGCCGTCCAGTCTAATTAGCATATTAGCTCTTAATTATATAGGATTGTTCTTTACTATTTGATTTTTTTCTTACAACATACTGGTGTTACTTTGATATAAATTAAACTAGAAAGAGGATCACCATGAGCCTGTGTGTGTTTGTGCTATGTGCTGTAGCCATAAACACTAATAGAATATGTATACTAAGATAAAAGTACCTCTAAGTGTTCTAAGAATATGGAATACCTTGCTCCAGAGGGTAGCTTTGCAGAGCTCTGTAAGAATTCCCAGGCTTTATGGGCAACTGTGGCAACCACCAGACCAATAAGAAGTGGAAACTATGGGGCAAGAGGCAGACCGAGGACAAATAACCCATGAAGCTTAGATAGATTTGTCAATATAGTTATTGTGAGAGGCATTTGGATTTTCTTTTGTGAAATGTACCCAGAGTTTACAGTTTTTACACACACACACACACACACACACACACACACACACACACACACTGGGTTTAGCTTGCACTCTAGCCCACTAATCATCATTTTTTCACGTAGCCCTTGAGTCTCCAGAGCCCGGTGAGATCTCCCTACCTTGCCCATGTTCTCTCATAGGCAGAGGCTGACGGCAGGGGGTAGAGGGCTTCTGACTGAAACTGATGGTCATTTGACTGTGACTTCCGATGGGTGTAAGAAACAGCCCAGCAAATCTTTGTAATGTCGTCGAGCACACCCCTATGCAACAACACTGAGCCCACTCGTTTTGTTTTGTTTGTTTTTAGTCGAAATGACTTTTGTACTGACTCTGGCCAACAGGGCCGATGGAGTTGTAAGAGGAGAGATACATTCGGGAGCAGGTGAATTAGTGATATGGATCTGCATCCCCTAATTGCTTCTTTAGGCAACACATGCAAAATAGCATTTTCAGGATGCTACCAATTCATTCTCATAGAGTCTGAAGAGGCACTTAAGGGTTTTATATATTCTATTTTAAAAAATGTTTCTTTATTGATTTCAGAGAGGAAGAGAGAGAGAGAGAGAGAGAGAGAGAGAGAGAGAGAGTGAGAGAGAATCATTGATTGGCTGCCTCCTGCAGGATTGGGGATGGAGCCAGCAACCCGGCCATATGCCCCAACCTGAAATCAACTGTGACCTCCTGGTTCATAGGTTGATGCTCAACCACTGAGCCACTGTGACTGGGCGGGTTTTATATATTCTTGATCCAAAATCAATTCAAGTTGGTTTTTGATTGGTAACAACAATCAGTGGGATTAGTTAAAATTTCCAGCCTGACAAATTTCCTGAAGTTATTTCATAAACTCTTGAAAACCAGAGAATGAGCTGAGATTTATTTTTTAAAAGTGATTCCAACTCATGACACCAAGGGTATAATCACACTCTTCCATAACTACATCATGGTTCCACCAAAGAAAAGTCTCTTCATGTGGCCACAGGTAGGTGAATGGGAGCTCCTGACCTCCGACAGTGCTATTTCACTTTCCCAGCAGCAGCATCTGGGAAGCACTGGGGGTAGGTAGGTTGCTTTTGCGAGATCGCAACACCTGAAAACTGGCATTTGCTTTCTGGCCATTCATCTGGCCAACCCGGAAAGGGCTTACAGTTGGGGACAATACAGATAGAGGTTTAATCAAAATCAAGCTCCATACAGCCCTAGCCAGTTTGGCTCAGTTGATAGAGTGTCAGTCTGTGGATCGAAGGGTCCCGGTTCGATTCAGGTCAAGGTCAAGGGCACGGGTATTCTGGAGGCACCCAATCGATGTGTGTCTCTCACATCTGTTTCTTCTGTCCCTTCTTCTCCCTTCTATTCTCTCTAAATATCAATGGGAAAAATATCCTCAGGTGAGGATTAACGAAATCAAGCTCCATACACATTTTATACCTACAACAGGGTCATTTCGTTGCAATTCAACATTAGGATGTTTGAGGTGTTGATAGGTAGGAGTTGGAAAATCTGTCATTTAAAAACCGCCAGCAGTTGTCTAGTTCAGTGGAGGCCTCCTTTCTGAACAAGATGGTTCTTTTGTTCTGGGTGAACTGCCCAAATGGGCTGCTTAGTTGACTGAACACAAACACACCTAACCCTCTTCTATCAATTTGAATTTTTTCCTGAAACTCCTGCCATTTAGTGAAAAGCTGTTTCATGAAAAATATGTCCATTAGTTGTAATGAATTTTGTCCTCATCTAAGACTCTCAATTATCTCAGAGAGAAATATATCAATTGGATAATGAAAATATGGTTAAATAGTTAGTAAACAATAATTGTAAAATGCATAGAACTTGCACATAAAATGTAATGTAATGAAGGTTTATTACCCGTTTTTTTTCTCTGCACCATTTTCTTTACCAGTTTTTCAATGATTTTAGGCCTCATGGTTATCTTGCACGCAAACTGTATTTAAAAATAAATCGAAGCACAGGAAAATAATATCTTTCAGGAAAAATGAAGGCTTAACAGGAGAGCGCTTTGTGAGACATGGAAATGGGGCAAAGTACAACAGCATGAGGATTAGTGGAAGAGGCCACTGTTTCATTTCTCTTGCTCAGCATAGGTGCACCAAGCAAACATCCACACATGTGCACGCTTCAGGTTGTTCCGGATGATATTCTCTAACTGGAAGCTGTTGGCCTGAAAGTTGGTGTGTCTTTGCCTGAAGGTATAATTTCAGAATATCACTCCTGTAGCTCATTTTTTTAGTGTGTTTTGGGACACAAAAGTTATCATACTGACAAAAAGGAGTGGTAGGCATCCCAAAGATGTCCATGTCCTAATCCCCCAAACCTGTAACTATGTCACTTTACATGGCAAAATAAACTTTGCAGATGTGATTAAGGATCTTCAGATAAGAGGATTCTTTGGGATTATGGGTGGGGGTGGAGGGTGAGGGCGGAGGGGCAACGTAATCACAATGGTCCATAAGAGAGAGAGGCAGGAGGGTTGGAGAGAGCCTGTGATGATGGTAGCAGAGGTCAGGGTGATGCAAGGGAGAACTTACTGGACAAGGAAGCAGACAGATGGTCTCTAGAAGCTGGGACAGGCAAGGAAATGGATTCTCTCCAGAGCCCCTGAAGGAACATGGTCCGGCTGTTCCATTTTAGATTTCTCACCTCAAAAATTGTTACATAGCCTGGCCTGTGAGGCTCAGTGGTTGAGTGTCGACCCATGCACCAAGAAGTCACCGGTTCGATTCCTGATCAGGGCACATGCCTGGGTTTCTGGCTCAATCCCCAGTAGGGGGTGTGCAAGAGGCAACTTATCAAACATCACTGATGTTTCTATCTCTCTCTTCCTCTCTCTTTCTCTGAAATAAATAAAAGAATTAAAAAATTTGTTAGATAAATTTGTGTTGTTTTAAGCCACTGAGTTTGTGGTAATTCATTATAGGAGCAATAGAAAACTAACACAAGTCATTAGTTTTGAAAAGAGTCATTGCAAAGTAGTGCAATTTTCAAGAGCCAGTAGGACAAACTTGTTGATTTGACAGTCTCTATGAGGTGTAAGTCTGTGCCTACCCTTTGTTCTATGCAGTCTCTTCATCATTGGCTAACATCAGCATCCACCACTTGGTTTTGTGATTCACTGAATGTTGTATTTTATTTTTAATTGTGATATAATTGATATATAACATATTAGTTTTAGGTGCACAACATAATGATTTGATATATGCATATATTGCAAAATGATTGCCACAAGTTTAGTTAACATCCAAATTTTTTTTTCTTGTGATGAGAACTTTTAAGATAGACTCTTACAACAGCTTTCAGATGCACAATACAGTATTGTTAACTATAGAAATTTATTGACTTCACTGAAAAGTATAAAATTAGGCCTGGCTCCACATACCGTCTTACCCAGAAGTTCAAAATGCTACATTTCCCCATGATTGTTTTATTTTCCCTCCTCTTTATGATAGATTTATCTTCAGGGTGGCTCCCCTCATGTGAACAAAATAAGCCCAGGCAATTCCAGACCTGACACCCTCACCACCACCTGAGAAGGAGAGAATTTGCCTTCTTGGAGTTCATGTGGAAGATAAAGAAGATTTCTTTCCTCAAAGCCACAGCAAATATCTCTATGCCTCATGAGCCTTAACTACTTAAATAGATCATGTCTTCTTCTCTAAACAAAATATCAAAACTCAGGGATGGGGAGGAGGGGAGAAGGTGAGGTAGTAAATTGGTTTATGTTCCACATGAAAACAGAAGAGGAATAAATTCCACCCAAATCACTGGCTGATAATAGGAAAGGAGAAATTGTCTAATGAAAGATTTGGGTGCTCTTGGAGAGATGAGGTGAATCAATACATGTCCTCAATAGTAGAGTACAATAAATACATTAAGATAAGCACCAAATACTATGGTGCTATAGTATCAAAAAGGAGAAAGGTTCAACCTTTTGTCAGGAGATAAGAAAAGGTTGCGTTAACTAGTTGTGGCTTGCCTATTTTCTACTTATCCTTAAAAGACCCACCTTAGAGAGGGGAAAAGATGTCCTTTGAAGTAGGAACAGAACAGCAAGAACAAGGAGGCAGAAAACTGTGGAGTGGTATTATGGTGACACTAATTAATGTAGCATGACTACAATACAAAATGTTGGAGGACAGAGCTGAAAAGGGAAGTTGGAACCTTATGGTGAAGGACTTTCCTTGAATTCCAGCAGGAGTCATATTTAATTTAGAAGCCAGTGGGGAGCCATTGACAAGTTTTGAATAGGGGAAAGATATAATGAAATATGCCCATTGGAAATGTTACTCTGTCAGCAATGCATTGGATGAGTTGCAGCAGAGAGAGACACAAGTCAGGGAGACCAGTTTGGGAGCTGTTGTAGTATTCCGATGAAAAGCCACGGAGTAGGTGACAGCTAAGAAGTGGAAGGGGATGATGGATGTGAGAGACTCAAGATGGTAGAATCTTCCTGGCTTGCTAATAAATGAGTTGTAAAGGGTTAAAGGAGGAGGATCAGTGATGACATAGAGTTCTGATATCACCACCATGAGTAAGGAAATGGTATCATTCATGAAAATGGAGAACTCAAAAACAGAAGGTGTTTTATAGAGGGAAAAGCTCCACAAGTAGGGAGCAGCAAAGACTGCCCATCTCCGTGGCAGCTGATCTCTAGTTGCATGAAAAGCAAAGAGGCCCCTCATCTATAATTCACCTCTTTTATGAGCAAAAGTTAGCTATGACCTTTTTCTACAGTGTCAGTTCATTAGTTCTTAACATCTCAGAGTCATAACCCAAGGGCAGAATCATGAGCCTTCCAAAGTATTGGGGATGGAGTGGGTTAGAATGACTTCCACTTTCCCCTAAGTAGGTTCATAATTGAAACTCTAGAGCAGTGGTTCTCAACCTTCTGGTCCTTTAAATACAGTTCCTCATGTTGTGTGTGACCCAACCATAAAATTATTTTTGTTGCTACTTCATAACTGTAATGTTGCTACTGTTATGAATCGTAATGTCAATATCTGATATGCAGAATGGTCTTAGGCGACCCCTGTGAAAGGGTCGTTCAACCACCAAAGGGGTCGTGACCCACAGGTTGAGAACCACTGCTCTAGAGACAGGTAGATGGAGATCCAAATATTATCTTTAGTGCTGATACAACCGAAGGAGAATGAGGCTTACTGTGAGGGTCAGACGGACTTACTTAGATTGCCCCTGAGAATTAAAACAACTCCCGATTTACAGTCAGTGCTTGGGATGCAGATGTTCTCCTGCAAGGATAGAGCCTTTACATGAAAAACTGACACTGTGCCCTAAAAGAATGGCACTTTCTCTATGTGCAGTCAGGTCCCAGAGAGCAGAGGGCCATAGTGGCCCATTTCTTTCATTTACCAATAGGTCTTCCTCTTCCCCCGGGGAGGGCAGAGATGGGCTTGAGGTTTTGTTCCTCATGCAGAACTTGTCTCCCCTTCCTTCAAAGCCTGGTGTCCCTGATCCATGATGACCCTGAACTCTGGTTCTCTCCCACTCTGGCAAGACAGAGCAGCAGAGGAAGCCAGACCAGGCATATTCCCTGGCTGCTCACATAGGAGCTTGAACTATTTTAATTTATGACATGCTGTGGTCAGATTGGGGTTTTAGAAGGTTCACTTTTGTGACAATGTGGAGAGTGGCATGTGGCTAAGGGTCAGACCTATTTTTGATAAAACAGATTTGAGACTGTGGCTTTAGGTCAGCAATCATTAGGGTTTTCATGAACATCAAACCAGCAGGCCTCCCCTGGAAGCATATCAGGTGGGGGAGCTGAGGAAGCGCTCTCTGGGTGAGCAGACATCTGAAAGAAAGAGTGCCCAGAGCCAGTTGGAACTATGGCTGACACTTTGCTTCCATTTCTCTGTTGTTGTTGTTTTGTCTCTTATTTATCAGTTGGTTCAGAACTCTGGAGGAGAGCGTATTGGTTTGCTAGGGCTGTTGTAACAAAGCATCAGAGAGTGGGTGGCTCACACAACACAAATTTATTTTCTTACACTTCGGAGGCTAGAAATCCAGATCAAGGTGTCATCAGGACTGGTTTCTTTAGAGGCCTCTCTCCTTGGCTTGTAGAGGGCCGTCTTTTCCCCCTGCCTTTACATGGTCTTCCCTCTGTAGCTGCCTGTGTCCAAATTTCCTCTTCTTATAAGGATACCAGTGATATTGGATTAGGTCCCACTGCCTAATTTTAATTAATCAACCCATCAAAAGCTCTATCTCCAAATACATTGTGAAGTATTGAGGGTTAGGGCTTCAACATATGATTTTTTTGGGTGGAGGTCGGGGGGAGGCATCACAATTCAACTTGTAACAGAGCGAATGGTACTTACTGATCCTCTAAAATTCCATCAACAGCCCCTGTCCTGTCTTCCTTCTTAAATTCATTCTCATACACTATTTTGAGACAGATTTTTCCCTCCTCACTCTCTTTATTTCAATGCCAAGAACCAAGAAAATTTTAATCAGGGCACTGTTTAGTTTCGTTGGAGAAAAAGCAGGGCAGTGACACTCAAAGGCTGGATCCCAGTAGGGGCAGGGCTGCTAGGCTATGCATCACCCGGATCTGGAGAGGTTTTAGACAGGCCTGGTGAGAACCTGACCCCCTGACAGTCAAGATGTCTGTAAGTCTTCCTTCAGAAACAGTGGGGAGCAATGAGGTCATCATTTCTCCAATCCTACGGAACGTGGGATTTGCCAAAATATCCAAGGTCAACACTGTGTGTATATTTAGGTTCACAACTAACTATAAGGCCATAATCCAGGCTTATGTTTCTTCACTAATTTTGTTGTCTGATATTTCACCCACCAAGTTTGAGCTTGAATGGTTTTCCCAAGGAAATGATGCATCTGGAATGATGGCTGATTTTATGGAATTCTGTTACTATCCAACCCGACTGAAGACTGTCATTCAAAGCTTTGTTTCTGGGACATAAAACCTTTAGTATCTCCAACAGTGAAAGGAAGAACTGACAGATCCGAGGCAATGAACTACTTTTCTTGATCAGTGTGATGATATTAGGATGCTTAACTTGGATATATTGATTTGTCTTTGAGAGTGCTTTGTGCCACATAAATCTCAGAGAAATATCTGTAAGGAGCTGCCCCAGAAGGCCACTGCTTCCCTCTTCAGCATACAGCAGCAAAGCCAGGGAGTCATTTGTCAAAGTTTCCAACAGAATGGTCCATTTATGAACTGACACTGCATGGTTTCCTCTTCTGACATTCATGGGATTTTTAAACAAAGATGCATTTTATGATTAACCTCGGCAGATAGAAGCAAAGATATTTTGTCTCTTTTGACGTACTTCAGCTACCTGAATTTTTAAAAAATCACCTTCAAGGAGAATCATATTTATTCTACCTCAAAAATTCAGTTTACATGCACCATTGTTCAGAGCAATTTCTTCCCCCCTACGTCTAATAGCCAAATGACCACATTTGTTTTGAAGATGTGGTCATGCTTTGGGAGATTTGGCCACCAATGGAAAAGAACGTTTTGGAGAGCGTGTTTTTACCCACTGCCTTAGTTCATGGAAATCAGGTCTTAAAAATGATAGATGAATTTTACAATATTGATGAAAAGTTTCATCCTTGTTCTGTGTTTTGGAACAGATAACCCCGGTTTTCTCATTTTTAAGAGCTATAGTGAAAAGAGAATCTTTTCTCTCTTTTGAATTGACTGACCTTGAGCAAATTATTGAATTGAAACTTAAATGTTTTCTTCTGTGAAAGGAGCATGTGATGTTCATGTTACTAAGCAGGCAGTGTTAGAGGAAAGGGGGAGGTGGTTTAGCACATTGTTTATTTGGGAGCATGGGTTTGGAGCCAGTTGCTTGGTAAATCTGTTACTTGCTGGTTGGGTGATGCTGAGTGTGTGACTTAATCCCCTGATCTCAGTTTCCTTTTCTGTGAAGGAGACATAAGACATAATACTCCTTTCTCAAGAAATTGTTTGAAAAGGAAATGAAATAATTTACAACATAGTGTCTAGCATACCATAAATGTGATATCATGATGATGATCTCATCATGATGAAAATAACAAATAACCATTAACTATTTTACTTCCTTTAATATACTAAGACTCAGACAAAAAAAAGGGAAGGTGAAATCCAGAAAATTCAAACTCTGTCCTGGTCAAAATGGATTGAAATCAGACTCATGTAATTTGAAATATATCTTTTGAATATTCATATTCATATCTACACATACATATATACATACAGATGCATATATAGATACTTATATAGAAACTAGAGGCCCAGTGCACGAAATTTGTGCACAAGTAGGGTTCCTAGTGGCTGCTGGCCAGGGGCACCTCCCTTCCCCCAGCCACCTGCCGCCACCACTGGCTCCATCCCCTGGTCGAACTCCCAGTGGAGGGGACAATTTGCATATTAGGCTTTTATTATATAGGATATAAAATATATTTATACTCAGTTGAAGTTTCATGGAAGTTTTTAGTAACATCTTGAAATGTATTTACCAAGATTTTATAACTATGCTTCCATTTCTAATGCAAAACTATTTTCTAAATAAAAATTTATTTAGTCACAAGTACAAAATTGGAATAAGATTTAATAATCTCCCTTAGCAACTTATTTTAAGATTTAAACTGTCCTTTCATGACTGCATTAACTCTTAAATCCTTCCTATAATGTCTTCATGTTTAGGCTTCAGTGGAGAGAGAGACTCACCATTCTCGCATTTATTTAAAAATATTTCTGGATTTAAAAATATTAAGAGCCTCTGCTTAGAGTTAAAGATAATTGTATTAAGCTCCACTCTCTAATATTGACTGAAAGCAACACAGATTCTAACAAAAGAAACCATTTTTAATGAAGCCCAGAGGCAGACACAACCCCAAACTATGAAGAATTGCTTCTAAATATAGAGACATTTGGCCCCAATTCCAGGAGGATGCCCAAAGGAGATTCAGACTCCACAATCTACGCACACACTGCAGCGTCTTCCAGTAGTGGGTGAGCAGCTCGGGAGGGCTTCACCGGCTATCCCTTCCTGGAAACCATTCATTCCACATCCCACACTGAGGAACTGCAGTCCAGATGGTATTGGAAGGAGAAAAACCCAGTAACTTTGTGGGAAACATCCTGGAGCCATGTAATGGGAATATAATAATACCACTAACAACAATATCAATAATAACACTGGCCGATGTCTATTGAGTGCTTACTATGTGCTCGACACTGTTTTAAATGGTCTACATGTACCTACCCAGCTAATCCTCAGAGCAACCCTATGATGAGGGTACTATTATTATCCCAATCTTTTGAAAAAATATATATTTCTTTATTGATTTCAGAGAGGAAGGGAGAAGGAGAGAGAGATAGAAATATCAGTGATGAGGGAGAATCATTGATCGGCTGCCTCCTAAACGCTCCCTACTGGGGATCAAGCCCGCAACCCAGGCATGTCACTTGGCTGGAATCAAACCTGGGACCCTTCAGGCCGCAGGCTGATGCTCCATCCACTGAGCCAATCCCAATCTTTCTGCTCAGTTGTAAACCCTGTACTCTTAACCTCCATGCCCGCCTGTGCCTCTATGGTGTGCACGGAGTCAGCTTTGATGAGGGGCTCAGTGTCAGTTGAGGAGAGTGAAGATACAGGGCCAGTCACTCCACTGAGCCTGTGGGGCTTCACCGCGAGCCACCGAAACTTCTGCTCAGGTCCAGAAGGAATGTGGGCCACTGCAAAGGCCCTGCCGAGCTGGTGAGAAAGTTGTCTGAAACGACCTGCTGGAACTTGGCTCCTGCGAACTTGGCTCTCTCCCCTTTCCTTCCTCCTGTGACTCCTGAGCAGAAAGCAGAACAAGATGGAGCTGCCCTCATTGAAAAATGAGCCACAATTAGAAAGAAACTAGCAGAGACTAATGTCTAAATATTTAAAAGATAGAAAAAACAGGTGATGTGAGTGGAGGGAAAAAAAAGCAATAAAAAGGGAAGTGGATAATACATGTCAGAAGATGAATTAAATCGCAAAGTGAATAAAATTTCAAACACGTTTCCACCCAGATAAGAACAGAATTTATGGGAGCTCCATAATATTTTAAAGGTTAAGAAGAAAAACTCACAGCCATCAAAGAAGATTCGAATCTGTGGGTTGAAGGCACATACCATGTCCTTATGTTATAGGACAGTTACAGTGGTAAAGCTGCTGGACATAAAGAATCCAGAACCTCATATGGACCCAGCAGTTATAATGGTACCTCTTGCACAGTAGACATTCAACTAATATGAATAAACCAAGCCAGAAAATAAAGCAATTCAGCTATATCAGGGGAAAACCAAGTTGGCATTAAATTTCACAGCAACTGTACTAAAAAAGGTTGAGGCAATTACTCCAAAATCTTCAGGGAAAGAAAGTGTGTTCTGAGATTTTTATATTCAGTTATGTCATTCAAGTATATAGAAAACAAACATTATTTTGACACACAAAAGAACTCAGGAAATATAATACTCTTCAGCTTTCGTTGGCAAAAATATATACTTGATTATGAAATCTAGCCCAGAGGTAAGAGATAAATAAAAATAAAGAGTTCAGGTATAGAAAACTGAGAATACTGATGTGAGGACTGAGACCATTTAAATATAGCAGTGAGACTAAACTCCAGGGAAGGAAGGCATTAGAAGAGAATGCAAAGGTTATAAATTATAACAACATAGAAATGATGATCTTAGTACGATAATCAGGAGGTCAGAAGGAAGTAGAGATGGGAGGACGTGTTCATCTCATTTCTTCTTCTTTCATTATAGAGCTTAAGAGATTCTAACTCATGCTGATAATTCGAATTATGAAGGTTTAAGTGTATTATTTTAAAGCATAAAGATAACAGCAGAATAATTTGAAGTAGCAATTTAACCAACCAAATCTGTATGTGGAGGGGTATGTAAATTTGGGAGGAGAGGTTTATATGATAATTTCCTCATCTTCCTCAGTGGAAGTTTGTATATATAGTTTTTTGTGACGTAAGAACTCTACTGTAGGCACAAGCCTTGGAGTCTTTTTTTTTTTCTGACATTCTCTTTGGAGACCCTTTGACTTCTCCATTTGACTCTCTGATTCTGGGTTTTTATTCAACTCACTGATCTTAAAATTCTTCTTGACATGATCTTAAAGGAGAATCACTTCTTTTAGTTTTATTCTTGTAGGATGTGTAGGCAGGTTTTTTAAATGGCTCTCATGACCTTTGTCCCCTTATACTGCTCTCATGATTATGCGACGTCAGATGGCAAAAGGGAGAATATCTGAACGTGCCTAATCACACGAGCCCTGTAAAAGCAGAGTTTCTCTGGCTGGTGGCAGAAGAGAGATCCACGGCATGAGGATTCAGGGCACCATGGGTAGCTTTGAAGATGGGAGGGGCCACATGCCAAGGAATGCAGGTGGTCTCTAGAAGCTGACAGTAGCCTTTGGCTGACAGCCAGCAAGTAATCAGGACTTCAGTCCTACAGCTGCAAGGAACTGGATTCTGCCAACAGCCTGAATGAATGTGTAAGCAGAGCCTCCACATAAGAGCTCAACCCAGCTGACACCTGATTTCAATCTCAGGAGACCCTGAGCAGAGAGAATGTAGACATACCATGCCAGACTTCTGACCTACGGAGCTAATGAGTGGTGTTGTTTTAATTCACCCAGGCTGTAGTAATTTTTACACCACAACGGAAAACTAATGCACAGACATTGCTCAGTAGCTTAATTTTCCAGAGAAATATCTGATATAAATTCTGGCTGGGAAGAGGCCAGGGACTACTACAGCACTTTTGCAAACAGTGGCTAAACCAAAATATAACATTAACTCTTTACTCCACATCTGCTAATCATCCTTGTAGTCACAGAAAGAGCTGGTATCCACCGTAGCCTCTACTTTCCCCTCTCCCTTATCCTCTCATTCTGTTACATGGCCATCCAAACTATCTCTCTTATTTCTTCTCCTTGAATTGTCTGATTTAGAAAACTCCGTTACTTCTTGATTAAATTAGTGTAATAGCCTCCTAATTCAGGGCTTTACTCAATTCCCTACATTGCTCTTGTTTTGAAGTTTCTGAATCTCTAATTTGATTATGTCACTCTTTTATTTCAACTCCTTCAAGTACATCCTCTAGACCTCAGCAGAAAATTAAAACTCCTTGGCATAGTATTTCCAGCTTGAAGTTCTCCCACACTTATCATTGGCTCGTCATACTGAATTACTTGTCTTTGCTACAATGAAGCATATTTTTTCATCACTCTGTGCTTGGAAGACTACTGCCAATTCTGTCTGGAAAATTGCTATTCATCCTTAAAACTCAGTTCAAACATCTTGCCTTCCAGAAAGTGTTTTATGAGTTAGATACAGACACTTCTCCCACATGGTCCTCTTCATACTTAGATAGTTGGGTGCCTTAATAGGGGCTTTCTTCCCTTCATCACTGACAGACCACTTTCCCAACAACACAGACTGTAGATTTAGTCTGATGCAGATGTTCAGGTTCAAATGCATAACTCAATATTTATCACTGTATTAGTTGTTTGACCAGCTATGGAGCAGAAATGGAGCAATTTGCATAGGAAACTCAGAGTTGTCTGGGAAAGACGGTTAATCACTCCTCTATCTCTTCTCACTGAAATTTGAGTTTTTGGAGGACTTGGAATTTACAGGCTTGACCCGATGAATGTAATGGGAGGGAAGAACAACAGGCTTTTGATATAACGCTGGTTTGAGTCAGAGAGAGATGTGAAAGTCTACTAGGTGCTGCTGAAATGGCCATGAACTGGTTAATCTGGGGTCTGCTCTTGCCCTGGGACGTGGGAATTTGGGAATGGAAAGGGCTGGTAACTCAGGCCTAGAACAGCATGGCCTGTGCTCATGTGGGACCTGATTGTTTCTCCAACCAGCTAATAAACATTTTACAGTCATTCATTTTTTTCCTATTTCTAGTGAGTACCTGACAAAATAGATAATTCCATAACATTAAACCAATCTTTAAAAATTCAGAGTTTTATGGGTGAACCTTGAGAACATTATGCTAAGTGAAATAAGTCAGACAGAAAAAGCTAAGAACCATATGATTTCACTCATATGTGGGATATAAAACTGAACCTTATGAACACAAACAGCAGTGTGCCGGGGGGTGGGCAGAGAAGGGGTCCTAATATGAGGTGACAGGAGAAGACTTGACTTTGGGTGGTGCACACATGGTGCTATATACAAACTTTGTAACTTAGAAATCCACACATGAAACCTATATGTTCATACTGACCAATGTCACCCCAATAAAATTTAATTTAAAAAATTCAGGGTCTTATATACTGTATTTCTGTTCATATGTTTTATCATAGTTGGTTTTACAGATATAATGTGCATTCTCAAAGGATGATGAACTCTGATAATTAAATATGCTCCTTAATTACTAGTTATTTTGATACTTGAGAAAAATATTTGATACAGATCTGTTGGTAACATAATTTTGTCTAATCAAATGAATACTCTGAAAGTTATAATAAAACACTGCTTTATCAACACATTTAAGGTATATTGTTTCCCTCCAAATTTGAAAATTATCAAAAAAATAGTCTTTCTCCATAGGAAATATATAAATAAGAAGTAAATATTTAAAAAGCACATTATCAGCCTGGCCAGAGTGGCTCAGTTGATTGAGCATCCTCTGTGCACCAAAAGGTTGATGGTTTGAATCCCAGCCAGAGCACATGCCTGGGTTGAGGATTCGGTCCTTGGTCAGGGTTTGTACAGAAGGCAACTGATCTATGTTTCTTTCCCACATAGATGTTTCTCTCTCTCTCTCTCTCTCTCTCTCTCTCTCTCTCCCTTCCTGTCTCTAAGCATGTCCTCGGGTGAAGATTTAAAAACACACAAATAGCCGAAACCGGTTTGGCTCAGTGGATAGAGCGTCGGCCTGCGGACTGAGGGGTCCGGGGTTCGATTCCGGTCAAGGGCATGTACCTGGGTTGCGGGCACATCCCCAGTAGGAGATGTGCAGGAGGCAGCTGATCGATGTTTCTCGCTCATCGATGTTTCTAACTCTCTATCTCTCTCCCTTCCTCTCTGTAAAAAATCAATAAAATATATTAAAAAAAAAACAACAACAACAAACACACAAATAATCCCCCAAACAAACAAAAAACACATGTCAAATAATTATTCACATTTAGCTATATCAAATACTATTTTACACCAATAAAATATTTGAATATTTATTTTTTATAATTTTTATTTTTTACTCATTTTATGAATTAATAATTCATATGATAAAGGAAGGACACTAGTAATTTGAACTATTATTCTAGTTTTAAATTTTTACTACAAATGGGAAGAACACCTTTATTTTTTCAAAAGTTCCCAAGTGGATAGAAAAAGACAATAAATATCTAAGTCATTATTTTTTTTTTGAAATTTTTAAAAAATATTTTCTTGATTTTGGAGAGAGAGGGGGAGGAAGAGAGAGAGAGAGAGAGAGAGAGAGAGAGAGAGAGAGAGAGAGAGGAGAGAGAGAAACATTGATGTGAGAGAGCAACATTGATCCACTGCCTCCTGCACATCCTGACTGGGGATTGATCCTGCCACCCAGGCATATGGACTTCACTGGGCATCTAACCTCCTGGTGCATGGGATGAAGCCCAACCAACTGAGCCACTGGGGCCGGGCTATACAACCATTTTTAACGAACAATGCTGAGCCATCCTCAGCCTGAAAATATTTAACAACTCTTCCAGGATAAATAACAGTTCCATTCTCTTCTTATCTCTAACATGGCTTTGCAAAGAACTTTGTATGGAATAGGTGCATGACAAATGCTTTTAGAAACAATTAAATAATGGATGCAGAAACAAAGAGAAGTTAGTACACAGAGAAGTTAAGACAATGCTGAAAGCAAAACCCACATTAAATGTCTTGAATGGTTGGGATATTGAGAGTAAACTTAAAAACATAGTTTTTATATGTAAAAAGTTATCCATTTCATTAACCTTCATTTGGAAAATCATTTTTAAAAAAAATTTAAACCAGTGATTTAAAATTTTGTCCTGGCCTGAAGTTTCTGGTGCTATGCCTCAATTATCTCTCCTTGTCATAACCACCCTCCCAACCCCAAACAATGGACCAATAGATATAAGTAGCCAAATTCAGAAAACAATGTGTTCTTTCTTTCTTTTTTTTTTTTACAAAGAGCCACAAATTCAGAAAGCAATCTTAATCCAAAATCTTTTTTAAAAATAACCTAACTTTTGAAATTAAAATACATATTTTCAAAGCTGCTGGATGAAACTTTTCCTCATCAGTTTTGATTGTGCAGCATTTCCCATGGTCCGCACTCTTCTCCTGAACGTTGTGCTTGTTCAGCACCATTCTCCTCTCCATTATCATGTATTCAGGAGAGATGAGCATTGCCTTTCAGTGTGTATATAACACTTGTCCCCCAGGTATTCAGGCTCTTTTCTCCTGATTAAGAAGCTCAGCTGCAATATTCAACACTTTAAAAAAAATTAATGTCTTTTCCTGAGTCACCATCTAATATTGTACCTGGGGATTTCAAGGTCAATGTGTGTGATAGCTCAACACTGAGCATCTTAACTATGTGGGATCATTGCAAACATGAAAAGGATGCTTTATGTACTTGCTATCTGAAAGTGAATGTGAAAGCATGTAAAATTTAAGATACAAATAGCTTAGGAAAATATTACAATTGATTACTCTTAGACACAGCTTGACATTCTTGAAGAATTAATATTAAAGAGTAACTCTTCTTCAAAGATATGAAAATTCACTCATTCAGGTATTCAATAAATATTCATTGGGAACCTACTAGGTACATAACGTAGCTCAGGGGTGGGCAAACTTTTTGACTCAAGGGCCACAATGGGTTCTTAAACTGGACCGGAGGGCCGGAACAAAAGCATGGATGGAGTGTTTGTGTAAACTAATATAAATTCAAAGTAAACATCATTACATAAAAGGGTACGGTTTTTTTTTTTTTTTAGTTTTATTCATTTCAAATGGGCCGGATCCGGCCCGCGGGCCGTAGTTTGCCCACGGCTGAAGCTGGTACACTGATGGGTAGCAAAGATGTATATCATATCATGTTGTCCATTTCCTAGAGGACTTGACCAACAAAGCAGAAAGAAAGAGGCTGATTATTGTAAATGATGTTGAAAGTTAATCTTTACGTGCAGTAACATGACCAGGAAAACCTTTAACAACCTTATCCCCCAAAGATACATTATATATTACTCACCAATAGCCAAGGATAATTTAAAAAAGACTCTTCAGTGGAGGAAGTGCACCTAGACTGTATTTGATTGAGGACAGATATCAGCCTGACTTGATCATAAAGGGCATGTTTTCTGAGATAATTACACAAATTTAAAGCAAAAGGTGTCAGTACAATTCAACATTGTGATCTCATGATTAGAGGGGGGATTTTGTATATATGGAGCTACTCATTCTCTAAGGACATAATGAATAGCCCTTGAAACTAAGGGAACTAGAATAATCCAATTGGTTACAGAAGAAAATCATTTAAAAGATTTTTTCTGTGAAGACATGATCTTTCAAGTTGTGAGCTAGATTGTCAAGAGACTGAAATTTTAACACTGCTGAATTATGTCACGGAATTGTTCTGTAAAGTACAGTATTACTATTTTCCCTAAATTTTCTATGTAGCTTACAAGTTTGATGGAAAGGTGCATGGCTTTATATCACATTATATCTTTTAGTATTTGAAAAAAAAGATGATTCAAACTTTAATCACAGGCTAGAGATTGGAGCTACTACAAATTCATGGTCTTGAACAGGGGTGGGCAAACTTTTTGACTCGAGGGCCACAATGGGTTCTTAAACTGGACCGGAGTGCCTGAACAAAAGTTTGTGTGAACTAATATAAATTCAAAGTAAACATCATTACATAAAAGGGTATGGTCTTTTTTATTTTTTAGTTTTATTCATTTCAAACGGGCCGGATCCGGCCCGCGGGCCGTAGTTTGCCCACGGCTGGTCTTGAACTCAGCTTGGACCTTAATGTTACCTGGAGGATGCCTGGCAGGTGTGGCTCAGCGGTTGAGCATTGATCCAGGAAACAAAAAGTCACTGGTCAGGGCACATGCCTGGGTTTCGGGCTTGATCCCCAGTAGGTGACATACAGGAGGCAGCCGATGGATGATGTATTTCTATCTCTCTATCCCTCTCCCTTCCTCTCTCTCTCAATAAAAATATATTTTAAAAAAGTGCTATCTGGAGGAGACTGGAGAAATCCTCTTGGTTGAAACTTACTGACTGAAGACAAAAGATATACAAATGCCGACATTTGGGTGTTCCCACGAAACTATTAGTTTTCTTCACCCTATGCTGAGGCCCATTAGCTGACCAAAGAGCTTCTAATTAGCTTTTCAGGACCTCACCATTAACTATGAACAGACAGCTCCTGATCACTAGACAATTGAGGAAGACTTCTAATGTGGCAACAAAGACCAAAGCAAACAGAGAAAATAAATTCAGAAAAAATAGAAGTAAGCATTGGGGAGCAGTAGAAAATATTTTTAAAAATTATCTATGACATCAGAGAGATGGAGAGTTTCTATAGTGATATTGAAAAAAAGAAGAGAAAAGTTACAGAAATTACTTTAAAGAGTAGAGAGGAATTTAAGAATCACATCAGGAAATCTGTGGCTGAATTATGACAGGTATACAGGAAACTAAGCAAATAAAAAACAACAACACACACACACCAGGCAATTATTCATTTCAGGAAAAAACAGAGTTGAACAAGAAAGGAAACAAAATTATATACATTATGAGGTTCAACTATGAGCAATATTTACATAAGGTAATAATGTAAACTCAATTAATAATTATGCTATAACTATATTGGAAGAACAAGGGAGAAATGAGTGTGTGTGTGTGTGTGTGTGTGTGTGTGTGTTGGTGTTGCAGTAAATCCTTACTTTCCATATTGGGAAGTCAGTAGATAATATTCAAAACTGTAAACCAAAGGAATAGTAGTATTAAGTTGAACCATCTGCAATTCTTGATATTAACCACTTTTTACCTACAAAGATGGCAATTTCTTATGATTCAACCTAATATAAGTATTATTTACAAACATGGAAGAACTATCTGGAAGAGTTAAAGGGTGAGTGAATGAGGGTGGAGTGGAAAGTTTTTGCTATAAGCTTTATAGAACTATTTGCTATCTATCTATCTATCTATCTATCTATCTATCTATCTATCTATCTACCTATCTATCTATCTAATCTATATATATAAAGAGCCAGGGTCCGTAACATCCAAAATGACAAAATGACCGAAGGCTCGATTGACTGGAAGTCGATATTTTCAAATTACTGCTGCTGCTGCAGGTGCCCAGACCCAGAACTGACTGCCGAGGGGGCTGCGAATCAGGCCCAAAGAGAGACTGCAGAGAGAAGCAGGGTCTGATCCTCCATGGCAGCTGTTGCCTCTCTCTTTCACTCCAAGCCTGGCCAGCAGCCACGCCTCTCTTTCTTTCTGGCCTCTGCTGGGGCTGCTGATCAGCCCCGCCTCTCTGATCAGGCCCGTTGATAGGCCCGGAGATGCTGACTGGCATAGAAACCGACCAATCAGAACCAAATCTGGGTGAAGTGTGAGGAGCCAGTGGCTGCCTAGGAGGCAGAGCTTTTGACGCTGACTGGCATAGAAACCCCAAATCTGGATGAAGTACGAGGAGCCAATGGCTGCTTAGGAGGCGGAGCTTTTGATGCTGATTGGCATAGAAACCAACAAATCAGAACCTAATCTGGGTGAACTGTGAAGGCAGGACCTAAGGTGGGGGCTGAGGAGGGGTTTTAAGGGCAATAGCTGTTTGGTATAAGGTGTAAGAAAGCGGTTCAATTTTTTAATGTCAGTATAGTGCATATGGCTGGCTATCAGTCCAGATATAGGGATTATGTATTTTTGTCTGTCAAGAGCATCTCCTCCAGATGAAAAAGGCTCCCCCCTGCCCCATTTAAGCAATCCTATCCTATATAATCTATCTATACTACTAAAAGGGTAATATGCTAATTAGACCAGGTCGAATGGCCATCTTCCAGATGTTTGATTTCCTTCTGGACAAAGCCATGGTAGTGGGGGCTGAGGCAGAGGCCATTAGGGGCAATCAGGCCGGCAGGGGAGGGCAGTTGGGGACGAGATCAGGCCAGCAGGGGAGGGCAGTTGGGAGCAAGATCAGGCCAGCAGGGGAGGGCAGTTGGGGACAACTAGATCAGCAGGGGAGGGCAGTTGGTGGTGAGATCAGGCCAGCAGGGGAGGGCAGTTAGAGGCAATCAGGCAGGTAGAGGCAGTTAGGGGCGATCATGCCGGCAGGGGAGAGCAGTTGGGGGCAAGATCAGGCCACCAGGGGAGGGCCGTTGGGGGTGAGATCAGGCCAGCAGGGGAGGGCAGTTGGGGGCAACCAGGCCAGCAGGGGAGGGCCATTGGGGGCAACCAGGCCAGCAGGGGAGGGCAGTTGGGGGTGATCAGGCAGGCAGGCAGAAGCAGTTAGGGGCTATCAGGCAGGCAGGCAGAGAAGTTAGGGGTGATCAAGCAGGCAGGCATGTGTGCAGTTAGGAGTCAGCGGTCCCAGATTGTGAGGGGGTTGTCCAACCGCTGGTCGGACATTCCCTAAGGGGTCCCTGATTGGAGAGGGTGCAGGCTAGTCTGAGGGACCCCCCACCTGTGCATAAATTTTGTGCACCGGGCCACTAGTCTATAATAATAAAAGTGTAATATGCTAATTAGACAGGAGGTCCTTCCAGACGACCTTCCAGACAAAGCCAGGGCTGTGAGGGAAGCCCAGGTCCTGGGTGCCAGAGGGAAGCCAGTGCCGGCAGCTGGGGGAAGGAAGGCCTACTCTTGCACGAATTTTGTGCATTGGTCCTCTAGTTTTAGTTAATATGCATATATTAATTTAATGAAAATTAAATTAATAAAAGAATGAATAAGTGGCTAATTTTCAAATTACCTATGTGAAAAGAGCCAACTTTACTTTAGGGATGATTAGTAGCAGTAATTGATCTGATTGTGCTCACCTTTTCTCCTTTAAGGATTTCTACCTTTTTAAAAAATGACTTTTAGGAGAAATTTCCCTGAAAAGACAAAAATAGTCTGTTCTAATAGCTCATTTGGAACTCTAATTGGAAATTCGGTTGTGTCTTCTTCCAATTAAGCTAATTAAAGTGGAACTCTGATTGGGCCCTGGGAGAGGAGGAGTTCCCTAGCTGAGACTCATAGAATAACAGCTGACTTTAAAAAGAGAAAAATAGAAGCAAATGCTTAGGAAGCCTGGTGAATCAACTCTAGAGAGATTTTAATGATTTACTTATTGACTGACACATGCAGGGAAAGTAGCCAGAAAAGTTTTGAAAAACAGGTGGGAGAGTAGAGAGCTTCACCTGAGGTTTTAAATTAATGTGTATGAACCACTCCTGGTACCTTACTTGGAAACTTCTATTCCTTTCTAGGGAGAGCACCCGTTTTAATCCCCTTATCATTGGATAGGCAAGCCCATGCTCTGAATACAACAGGTAAAGGACGGTGGGAAAACGTGTAAAAATATTAGAACTTTCATCTCTCCTGGTCTCTTCTAGAGCCTTTCTTGCTAACCTGACTGACCTCTCCACAGCTCCGTGAGCATGCCTTTGTCTGGTTACCTCAATAATTTCACTTCTATCTCAAATTCTGGTGTGCATATAAATCACAAGGAAATCTTCCATAAATGCAGATTCCCAAACCCTGCCCTTATTTTCTTTGTAATGTCTTTGAATTCATTATGCACAACAAACATCAGTACCTATTTGCTCTCAGATGATCTACAGGTGAAAAAAGCCAAAATAAAAAAAAGGAGGGTTTCAGATTATGTTTTCCCCTGAAAATGGTGGCAGAGTAAGTGGAAGCTTACTCAGGACCGAACTGGAATTACAGCTAAAACATAGGAAAACCACCCTGAATAAGCAACTGAAAACTGGCTGGAGAGAACCCTGATAGCCAAGGACGGAAAGTGGGGACGGCATAGAGACTGGCAGGAAGTGCGGAGGCATGAGAGGGCGGGCCAGGCTCCCTCAGCAGCTGAAGCTCCGGAAAGATATCTCAGATGTGGGGGTTCCCACTGAGGACTCCAGGGTCTAAACCCCTAGCTGGACTCCCCAGCCCAGAGCACCAGAAAAGGAGGGCTTCAAAATACAGAAGGAAAATTGCAAAAATAAAATCAACAAGAGTCTAAGGGCTCATATAACGATGTAATGTAAACCAGCAAACTGCAACTTGACTCACGGCTATAAGGTAAAGTGTGGGTATATTTTCATGGTTTAATATACTGAAGGTGGAGCCTCCAACTTTGGAATGCTACAGCCCTGATTGTTTCTGGGATCCAGGGATTTGCATTTTAGAGAAACATCTAGGAACTTTGCTGTGGGTTCTAACACTCTTCTGAGGCCCAGATCAAGTCTCAATGCCCAAATCAACCTGCCCCTCACCTTTTCTGATTTGAGAGCTATCCTTTGAATCTTGATGTCATTTTTACCAAATTCCAGTTAGGTAGATATATTTCTTTGGATCCAAAGGGACCTAAACAGTCTAGAATTCATATGTTTTTTGTTTTCAATACAACTTAATTGTTAAATATATATTCAATTTGATTTAATTTTTGTAACTTTGCAAGATTTTTCATATAAATGTATTCACAAATCAGAAAACACTTTGTCACAATCCTCTTGATTTACAATAAAGAAAACTGTATTTTATGCATAAAATAGGAAAGTTCTCAACACATAAGAGAGGTTCAAAGGTCGAAGACTGGCTCAACCTTAGTATATTTATTTTATATATTTTCATACTATAAATGAGCACTTGTATAATGCTTGACATAGTAAAGCATAAGAAGACTGTTATAAATTAGCATTACATTGGAAATAGTGACATTCTGAGGTAACTTTCAGCTCTTTCTGAATCTCTGCGAAAGCCGTAGTCAGGAATGAAGCAGGTGTCTCTCCTAAGCTTTTGATCCTGACACTCTGAGGATGAGACATAATGACAATAACATAAAATATTTCAGATCAATAACCTTCAGCCTCCCCATTTTGTAATGGCTGAAAGGATGGACAGGGAAGGTGAAAAGAATTATTGTGTTTTCTTCCGGAATCCATCTGCTCTTCTGGCTCCCTCAGCAGCTCAGCTGTAAGCTCAGACATGCCTCATCTTCCTTCAAACCCTAACTCTTTATGTTACCTCAGCCCCTGAGAACCGAGCTGGAATATCAGTGAAAGGTTGTAGAAGAAAACCCTAAATGACTAATGTTGAGTTTCTGTTGCTCATAGGAATCAGGGTTTAAAATAGAAATTATGTTAAGTTATAGAAAAATACAGAAAATACATTACTTTAGTTTATTAACAAAGATTTGTAGCTACTGCTCTGCCATACCACCTAACTGGACAGTAGGGTTTTCCAGGGATAATACAGACACCATGTCATGGGGTGGGCACCTGGATTCAGTGGGAGCTCATGGCCAGAGCAGGTCTCCCTTCCTCCTCCTCCTTTAATCACGGAGTCTGAATTGCCTGAAGAGCAACAGGAAGTTCTAATTCCCTTCCTTTCTCTCTCCACCCTACAAAGGGCTTACCACAGTTTGATATTTGAAATATCAATATTGTCAATATTATTACATAATTGATTAGAGCTTTTGCGGTTTTGGGTGGAGTTTCATATTTCTTGGGAATAATTTTCCTTGTGACACTGTTCCAATTTTATAATAGGAATCAGTTGGGTAATTAGGGTTAATAGGCAGAATTTTGCTTTTCAGATTCTTTTTTTCTTTCTTTTTTTTTAATTCATGGAGCATTTGGCCTAATCTTATAGAGAGGAATATCTTAGCGCCTGCAGCCATCAGCGGAGTCCAACCTCATCTGAATTTGTATAAAGGAAAAAAGAATCCTTTTTCCCCTTCTAATATTTCTCTCAAACGGATGAGATAGGATGGTGCATACACAGGGGGAAATGTGGGGATCAGTGGCAAGACTGAGTTAGAAGAAGTGAGTTTAATTCTAATTCCTGTGATGGGATCTAAGGACAAATGACCTCACTTTGTGAGATGGGAGTGCTACAGCCTATTGCATGGGGCTGTTGTGAGAGTTATATGAAGTTGTAGATATGATGGTTATTTCAAAAGTGCTGTATAAAAGTAAGGCATTATTATCAGGTGGCCAAGCAAAATTAAAAGCTTTAATAAAACCCATCCTTTACTCACTGCAAGGAGACATTTTCTTACCAATGTGCAAACAAGACATATTTGCCATTGAAAGTGAAGTTTCTGAGACTAGATGGCTCAGGAAGCAATAAAGATGATCAAATATGTCAAGGGAGACATTTTAAAAAAGGGATAAGTATATTATAGCAGAAGTAGGAGACAATCTACTTCTTTTAAAGAGCCATATCTATTCATAGCATATTTGGAAAAGTATTGAATTCAGGAATATGAGACCTAGAAAAGTGATCTAAAGAGTCAGGGTGTCATTCAGTATAAAATGTTTAGTCAGGCAAACTAAGATTAATAACAGGAGATTAAATCATGGCCGTCCTTGAGGGAAGGATATGCACAGTGAAGGGTGCACGTCTGTGTATTCCCATCACCTTGATCCATGCCTTGTCCACAGTAGTTTCTCAAATGACTTTTGCAGAATGAATGTAAAGGCTCAGGAGTATACCTGAGAAGAGATACATCAGCCAAGCTGATATTATGTCTGATTTGTTCAAACAGAGATACGTGCTGGTTGGTTCTGATTTATGAAATAAAAGTGTGAGCTAATTACAATGGCAGACTGAGCCTTTTAACTTTCTTAATTACTCCAAATTTTTGACAATCTCAGGATCAGAATGCTCTCCCCAAATATCGGTGGTGAGTAGTCAACGACACTTAGAATGAAAGAAAATAGGTTTGACAGGAGACCTGAATCTCTTTGGTTTGGGATGGCAAATAGGTCAGCATTATTCTGTTGTGATGGCTGCTGGGATTCTAAGGCTAGGAGATCTGTGAGTCAATTGATTAGCAATATCAGCCATGGGTGCTGGAGTCAGGGATGGTACACAAACACTTTCTCAAAGGGGTTTCCGATTTGAACGTTGAATTTGTAAATGACCTCCTATGTGCTCTTCTGATAACAGCCTCATGATTATTATGCGACATGGCTTATTATGGTGACTAAAATTGGGAGGAATTGGGAAAGGTATTGCAAGATTGACAGAGACTGAAACTATGCTCACCAGACACAATGTGTTTGTGTGTGAATATCTCCCAGCCCACGTCCAGTTAGTTTGGGCCACATGACTGTGTTCTGGCCAATGAGATGTGAGCAGAAGTGGTATGAACCATGTATGGGCCTGCCCCTTAGAAACATCCCATATGATCAGCCAGCAGCTCTCCTCCGCTGCCACAGTAAATCTTGGGGCATTGTGCTCCGAATGCAAAGCTGCAAGGGGAGAAAGGCCCACAACCACCCTGAACCTCAAAGGATCGAGGCACAAGCTTCATGGAGATGCTAGATTTTGTACTGTTGCAGCAGTAGAGTGAATGACCGTAATACATACCAATAATTACTATGGGTAGTGGTTTATTATCGTGATGGGAAATGTTTGCAGCAATATGCTTCCTGAACTGCACCTTTGAGACAGTGCATTGCATCGCCTGCTATGTCACCATTAGGTCAGGGAGGTTTCCTAGATCCTGTGGGCTCTGCTTGCCCTGGGCTGGTGCAGAGCAGGGGCTGGGGTGGGTGGGACAATGTACTTATCCTTCAGAAAGTGTATTTCTAACAGCATCCTTCCTTTCCATGGATTTCTGTACATGACCAAGTTAACTTTAAACCAAACAGCAGAAAACAAAAGTAAAAACAAAACAACATCAAAACCTAGCTGCTCGCCCTAACCGGTTTGGCTCAATGGATAGAGCGTTGGCCTGTGGACTGAAAGGTCCCAGGTTCGACTCCGGTCAAGGGCATGTACCTTGGTTGCGGGCACATCCCTGTAGGGGGTGTGCAGGAGGCAGCTGATCAATGTTTCTCTCTCATTGATGTCTCTATCTCTCTATCCCTCTCTCTTCCTCTCTGTAAAAAATCAATAATATATATTAACAACAACAACAACAAAAAACCCTAGCTGCTTTGGCATTGGTGAGCCTCTGTTTCTGGTGCTACGTGATTTTCCAAGCTGAGACGCCTCCAGGGACCTCAGCTGAGATCAATGGCATTGCTTAAACATTCCTCTTTTTCTGTCTTTCCCCAGCTATTCTTCTTGATTTCTTATCTTCCTTTATCTCAATTTTGCTAATTCCTAATCCTCCCATACAGCCCTCCACTGGGGCAGACATAGTTTCTCTAAGCTATCCACACTGTCATCTGTACCTCTCTGAAGACACCTCCAGGCCACCTCCTGGAGGTTACTATAGTTATGTACTCACAATATTTGCAGTACACTTATGGCGGCCCTTCCTCCTAGACTAGTGGTCGGCAAACTGTGGCCCGTTGAGTGTGGCTCTTCCACAAAATACCACGTGCGGGCGCGCACGTACAGTGCGATTGAAACTTCGTGGCCACACTCAAGGGGCCAAAGAGTCGCATGTGGCTCACGAGCCGCAGTTTGCCGATCACTGTCCTAGACCATGAGCTTTTGGAGAGGAGGGAAAATACAGCTATCTGGCTCCTGTGGAACATTCTACAGCACATAGCAAAGTGCCTATGCTGTATTGAACACATGAATGAATAAACGAAAATCTCCTTTGCAAAGCTATGAATTCTCCCAGTTTAAAAATTATGAAATAGCCTCTGTAGAAATAGGAGGCAGCTTAAAAAAGGCCAAGCATGTAAAATATTATAGCTCTGAATATACAAAAACATTTTATTTACTCATAGTATCAGAATGCTGGATGGATTTTATTATTTCCCTCTGGTCTGGTTCTTGCTTTTCCTTTTACTTTTTTAAATCTGAGGTCCATAGACAATAGCTTTTATGGGAGTAAAATAAAGGATGGAGATTTAGGACTGACAAAAATATAGAACTGTCCCCCCCCCCTTTTTTTTTTAAAATCTAAAGCAGTTACCATGAGGATAAACAGGTTTCTTCTCAATGCAGCAATTCCATAAATAATAGAGGAGTTTTTGTCCCACCAGTGAGAAGTTTGCAGGGCAGTGCCCACGATATATATATTTCTGGCTGGGAGAAGCTATGGTTTCACAAGCTAATTATTATATAACAAGTTGGCTTTCGTTAGCTATCTGGGAAGTTAAAACAGCCGGTTCAGAAAGATAAAGTGTGCATCCACATGTACATTTTAAAAACTCTGATTACAAACAACAGTTTGAGAGAATGGAAAAAAAAACAAGTTAGAAAAAAACAGTTTATTAAGTAATATCATATAAATAACTTGTTACAAAAATTGATCTGCAAAAGGCATATTTACTCTTTGTGAGAAATCACTTTTTAAATTGCATTCTTTGCAAATGTATACGTCTAAGAGAACAAAGGGAAATCAGAGAAGCCGTTTCAAGGAGCGTGTACTTGCCATTGGATTACAACAAGAGGCCCGGCCACAGTGAGCTGGAAGGTAGTGGTCTCACCCCTTCCTTCTGATACAGAAAACTTGCTCATGTAACCTGTGACGTCTGAACCTCTCCCTCACTAGGAATGTTGATGAGAGCTGAGCAGCGATTGTTTCCATCGGGTGTTCTCGCTGCCGAAGACACGAGCAATACTGAGAAAAATGATATGAACCGAGCACTCCAGCCAGTAAATCTTCAAGGGTGGCATCGGCTTCACTTTGTACTTGGGAGTGTTTTTAATTAAAAACAATCAATACCCGAAAGCTTTGATTTTTCTGGGTTGAAAAATCACAAATCACAGTAGGAGAAAGCCAAATTGCCTTAGCTCGATACTACCGAAGACGCATGTAGCATTTATTATAAGGCCTATTCTTATGCAGTGTCCTTTCAAAGCAATGAAAATAATCACAAACAAAAGAGTACAGTGGTTTGGAAGCGTTCCTATGTTTCTTCCGAGAAGATCAGTTTTACGTTTGCTACACGGCATTCCCCCTGGATGCCTAGTAATTCTATACATTTGATTCCTTAATAAACACTAAGCTAACAGATCATAGAAAACTAAAAGCTTATCGAAGGTGCCTCTAGACATATTTACATGAATAGCACAGTCTCGCAGGAAAGACCAAGATCTCGTTATAGTGGAAAGCTTTTTCCACAACGCTGGGTCCATGCCTCATTTGTCAAATTAACCCCATTTGAAGAGAAATTTGAGTTTGTGGTCCATAGGTTTTCAAAAAAAAAGAAAAAAGGAAAAGAAAAAGAATTAAGTAATTCATAAAAGCTCTTTTGAAATTAATCTAATAACCCAGTGGCTCTTCAGCTAAGTGCCTGGGTCCTGACTGAGACAGTGGGTAAAAGGCTCTGTTTCCATCTGACCTCCTTTCGGCACTTTCATCTGCTGGCTCTGGTCGGGCTAATGTTCCCCCCAAATTAAAAAATGAAAATGCATCATAAATAAGGTATTACAAAATGGGGAGTAGATTAAAGATTGTCTCAGCAATGCTTAAATTAAATTGACGATGCAGAGACCGTAAACGTGTGGCCTTAAAAATGAGCTATTTCTTTATTAACTTTTAACAAGCGTGCAAGTCATTGTATTTCTTTTCTAAGAGGGTATTAAATATGGTCAGGGTCTGATATATTTTAGTAGAGAATTATCCCTTCAGAAAATTATTCCATAAAGATGCCAGAGGGATATTCAAAATGCTGCACTGTAATAGCACTGAACTTTTCAGGAGACCATATAGGGATCCTGTATGCTCTGGAAAAGAAAGCTGCCTGTCAGACCTTACAAAATAGTTCATCCTCCGGAAGATCCACACACAATGTCTTGATCTTTCCTCTCTTACAATCTGATAAAGAAGACTGACTTGTAGTGTTAATGTAAACGCAGTAGATTTTTCATCCCTTGTCAAATTTCAAAAAAGATTTCATCTAGATAAAAACATAAAAGACAAAATTACACTAAAATGATCCTTTTCAGAGGATGCCTTGCAAAATAGTGGGGTCATGACTTTCTAGAGTTCTTCCAAAGTAATTACACTACTTCAAAATTAGTGATTAAGATACAGTAATTTATTTGGTGGTGAATTTCCTGGGGAAAATACATTTAGCTATACCTGATTTAAATATTTGGTTTGTTCTCAGGATTCCACTCTGTTCTTTCCTTTCAACTGGAGTCTTTTTGGCCCTTAAGTTTATAGAACTGAGGAATGCCCAATCATAGTATATACATTATTATCTCCAATCATAGTGTATGCATTTCAAGACAAAACATTTGATATAAGGCTTTGTTCAGCAAATCAGGATAACTAAAATTTATGTACTTGACAATGAAAATAATGGAAACATTCTAAAGTTAATTTGGATCCAAAAAGTTGAGATGCTTCTAGGATAAAGATTCAATTTTAAGAACTTTTCCACAACTTTTTGGGAGCTGAAAATGAAAACTCAACCACAAGTTTTTATACTGAGTTAAAATTGAATAGAAAATAGAGTACCCCTAGCTGGATAGAGCATCGGCCTATGGACTGAAGGGTCTCGGGTTTGATTCTGGTCAAGGGCAGATGCCTGGGTTGTGGGCTCGATCCCCAGTGCAGGAGGCGTGCAGGAGGCAGCCAATCAATGATTCTCTTTCATCATTGATATTTCTATCTTTCTCTCCCTTCCTCTCTGAAATCAATAAAAAAATATAAAAAACAAGCAAACAAAAAAGAAAATAGAATCAATTTAAATCTGAACCTCCCTTTAAGCACCTAAACTGTAAAGCTAAAAAAAGCTCTGTAAAAAAAAATATTTACTGTGCCTAGATCCCCTCTCTTATAGTTCTATGGAGCCATCTTTTCTTCTCCCCCATTAGATTTAGTTTTTTTATTTGGGGACAAATAAATTCTAGGCCTTTCAGGAGAAAGTGACCATGAAGTGAAGGGGCTTTAAATGTATGCACAATGGCTGAATGTTTTTTAAATGTCAGCTTACTCCAGTGAACATCTTTGTGGTTTAAAGAAATTCTTGGGGGTGGGGGGCTCAGAAAGACCTCAAAGTTCCTGAAACAACCCATAAAAGCAATCTGCTTATATTAACTGAATTTTAGTTTCTTAGTAATTAAAGCAAATATTAAAATTTTACCTCTTTCTATTTTTCATACTTCTCATCACAAACATCTAATATCAGGACAGAGACAATGTGAAAAGTGAGCTGAAAAATCTTAATTTTTTTTCTCCAGTGATCAGTTGTGTTGCCCCTGGTCCTTGACCTGATGTTTTGTTGGGAAGGAAGTTAGACCTGGGTGGAATAATGGAATGGTGATTCTTATCGTTTTCATGATGTCAAAGAGTCTTAATGGTAGGAAAATAGTACTCTGCCTTGATGCTAACAGGACCCTACTGCTAAATATTCAGCTACAGTCTCAAATTATGCAATTTCTTAGACATTCACTTCATCATCAGCTTCTGTGGTAAGAGATTAAATAGTTATTTCAATATTTAGTCATATTCACCTGATCTTGGTACACTGACTGTATCATCTTTAGGATGGGATAAAATATCTGGCCAATTACATCTCAAATACTCTCACTTATGAGGAAAGAGTAAACCTTACCCTTAAATATTGGAAGTTGCTAGTGTCAGCCCTCAGACTTTCCAATTCATGCCAAAAGTTCAAAAGGAAGACTTCTGCTGATAATTTTCTTTTTATAGAACTTTCTTGATTCAATTTGTTACATGACATAAAACATTATGATAGGAACTCTTTAATTTTACAGTAAGTCATGTGATTAAGGTGCTGGTCTATTGCTATAGATAACTAATTCTTATTAACTTTACTAAGCTACCTTTTTCCAGTGCTTACCTATGACTATGATATGTGTCACTTCATTACAAGGAAACCTTCCTGTAGTATTTTGTTTGCATTCCTATGTGTGTGTAACTAGGAAAAGAAAACCATAAAAGCAGGAAATAACCTAAGCGTGAAATACTTGTTAGTATACAGGGAAGTACTTTACAAAATAGGAAAACATTCAGGAAACACAAGGAATAACATGGTTGTAAAAATTTTTCACTCTAAATGGGTAATCCAAAACACTACATTTCTCTAATTTTAATGGTGCCATATTTACTTCCTGGGTAATATCTCTATTTAAAACTTAACTAAATGATAGTGTGTTTCCAAATAAAAATTATGTGCTGATATGACATTATCCCCAAATGGATATGACACTAAGATTATCTGTAGAAAATTAGCATTAATTGAAAATAAATCTCTAAGATTAATAATTGAAGTCAGCATATTCTTAAGATATGTTTTGCATATTCTTAAGATATGTTTTGTTTTTAAGTTTTCAAAATAAGGATGTTTTTATTACAGTACTTTGGAAATTTTTGATGACTGCCCATGAAGATTCTAATGATAAAAGTCATTAGAACAGCCACATGAAATAAATGATTTGAACCTGCCAAAAGGAATAGTTCAGTTTGGTTGGGTCTTCTGGTAATAACTATGATGCTAATTGCATAATTAGAGAAATAATAGATTTGGATGGATTGTACATTATCTTCTGTCATCATTTGAGACCATTATTTTATCATTGTTCAAAGACAAAGAGAGCAGAGTTGCCATGGAAATAAAGTTAAAAACAATGAAAAAATATTAATGCTTTTGAAAGCCAACTATCATTTTAATTATAATCTTAAACACTCTTGTTGTAGGGAATCCAACTTTTCCCTTTGTAAGCATCTTCCAAGCATGTCATATGTAGGTTTTCACCATGATTTCAACGTTCATCTACATCTATCACGTTATATAAATATATAGGTGTTTCCGGATGTGAAGGACAGGGTGTCAGGTTCAAGTGTGACTAGCTCTTACCACCCCATTAAACTCTGAGAGTGGGATTTAAGTTTTATTTAATCTACCTTTACTAATGCAACTTCATTTAGTAAGAAGTATCTGGAGAACATGAATTATTGTACCTCACACTGCTACTTTCAAGTATATATTAGAATAATACTGACAACAACTACAGACAAGAAGTTAAAATTTATCTCAGAAAAGTTCCTTCAAGAACTTTTTAAACAATTAGACTTACTTGTAATTAACCTACTGACGGTTGGAAAAAATTCAAGTGATCTGTGGTACATTTGGTGGCCCAGATTTTAAAATATGCTAAATATCTCCTTTGTTAATATTATTAGCTATTTTCAATTTTCCCTTCTATGGTACAAGGGCAAACTTTTACATGGCTAATATATAACAAATTATGAGTTAGTGGTAAGGAATGAGGTCTTATTTATTTTTATTTTTTTGGTTGTTTTTGAATGTCGCTATTTAATTTGCTCCTATTCCTTAAGAGGAATGAGAATCTCAAAACATTGGTGGATATCATGCTTAGAACAGTCACAGGTGTCAGAAAAAGTTCTTGAAGAAAAAACAGGATGGGCAAATGTCATTTTAAATTCATTGCGACAGAAATACACACCCATATATATATAGTTCGTTGTCTCCTTGTGAGCTGATATACCGGGAACAACTTCACGGTCGTTCCTCCCTTATTTCTTTTACTAAAACTATATTTTATCCTTAAAGAACAGTCCTTCATCCCGTTAGCATCGAAAGGTGGAGTCAGAGCAGTCAGCTGACCTGAGTCAATGGGTGGAGTACAAAAGGCCAGGCCGGTGGGATGAACATGGTCCAAACGTCCCCCAGGGGACGCGGGGGCACGTCCTGCTCTCCATCCTCTCCTCCAGCACGGTGCCTGCGGGGCCGACGTGGTTCACTGGATGCACTAAAAAATAAACATTTGCCTCTTGGAAGCTCATAAAAGTGTACTAGAAAAAGGTCTCTGCCATCGGAGCCACACGCCTGCAGCCATCGACTGGTTGAACCGGGCGGGACAGGGCACCCTCCAGGGAGCAGTGGGTCCCTAGGAAGAAACAGCCACGTCACACAGTTCAGCATCCTCCGTCCAATGGAAAAGGCAACGGATTAGGAGTCCTTGTCGCTGTCGGCCCCTCCGTACAGGTCTGCGAGCTTTTTGAAGCGAGGGCCCCAGTCACTAAGGTAATCGTAGTCTTGGTCTCCATCCGTGGTCACCGACTCCAGCGAGCTCAGGGAGTCGGCCACCGAGCCGGTGCCCTCGTAGGCGTAGGTGGCCAAGGAGTCGTAGGGCGGGGCCGTGGGGTCCGTGTCATTTTCCTTCAACCTTTGGTTAATGAAATCGCGGACGTCGGTGTTGTCTCGGGCGGCCGGAGTCCGTCGGGGTAGGAAAAGGGCTTCGGGCACAATGTCCCTGCGCAATTTGCTGTCCTCGATGGCCTCGGGGTTCCTCAGGGTGCCGATATCGAAGGCCTGCGTGTCCTCCTCGCCGCCCCCCTCGTCGTTGTAACTGACAACATTGTCTCTGATGTCCTCTTTGGAAATGATCAGAGGCTCCTTTTTCCGCTGCCGCCGCAGAGCTGCGAACAGCGCCACGGTCACTGGAAGCAGAAACAAAACAGCAAGGGAAGGGGAGGTTAATGTGCCACCCAGTGCCAGCCGGGAGGGAAGCCTGGGCGCCCAGGGCAAGTTTTAAAAGTCCTCTAGGCAAGTGCAGACTCAACTTTTACCTCTTTAAGCGCGCATTTGCCTTCGTGCAGGATCAAAGCAGGACCCCAGAGAAACGGAGGAAATATTTGAAAGAAGGGCACCATTTAAGCAGAGGATAAAACATTGCCAGGTTTTGTCAGTAGGTCCTTTTTGCTTTGAAATAACGAACTGGTTTCAAGGGAAGGGAATAGAGAAAATGCTAATAGAAAAAGAAAGCTCCGCCGGAGTGAGAGTAAGGCAGGGAGAGTGCAAATTATGCTGAACACCGAAAACGCTCCGAGTCTGCTTAAAAGCACAAGGCTGGCACCTTCCCTACGTGTGGAAGGGCTTGCATAACTCCACATCTAAAATAACTTTTGCACTGTGCTTTCTTTTTTGTTTTCCTGAGAAGACTGTAAAATTAGTTTCGAACCCAAAGTAGAGATGTGGCTATTTGCATACCTCTCCCACATCTGAGGCAACATTACAGATAATACCTGGAGAGACCCAGATACAATTCCGAAAGCCACTTTGGATTTCAGCCCATTCGAAGGGGTCAGGTCATACACGTGCCAGATTATTTCTGTTCAAGCTAAACAAAATGCACACATTTAAGTGGGGATGAAAAAGGAAATCTTTCAAAGATTCATGTTCTGCAAGCTTATTGCCTGGATATTCAGTCTTTTGATTTTTTTTCCTCCTAAGTCAAATTAGAGATGAAGGAAGAGTTGTGTTTAAATAGCTCCTGATGTTTCTTCCCAGCTGGCTGGCTAGAACACAGCTGGCTACCTGTAGAGACACACATCTGCAAATGGACATATGGGTGGGAAAATAAAAACATAGCAACAGCGTAGAGAGACAACAGCTACCCAGGGAAGAACATGCCTTGTTAAACTGGGTTTGTGCAGGGGACTTTATTACAGGAAGTACCAGTAACATCTCTTTATTCCGTCATCCATAACATGGTCCCATTTTTAAATAAGCCATGAAAATTGATTTATCGAATTAAGAACACAAACAGCAGTGTGGTGGTTGCCAGAGGGCGGGGGGTGGGGGAAGAAAGGTATCCTAATATGAGGTGACAGGAGAAGATTTGACTTTGGGTAGTGAGCACATGGTCCTATATGCAGATTTTGTAAATTAGTAATCCACACATGAAACCTATATGTTCATGTTGGCTAATGTCACCTCAATAAAATAAAATAAAAATAAAATAAAAGAATGATTGATGAATATTTATATTTACCTATATAATAATGGATACATGCACACATTGTGTCTATACATTAACATTTTAGATGTTAATAGTATTGATAATTGGTTACCTATTGAGAGAGTTCTATGTGTCCAGCACTGGGCTAAGTGCTTTACATACTGATCTCATTTAATTATAATAATAGCCCTACAAAATAGGTACCATCATTATTAATTCCATTTTACATAGAGGAAGTTACATAGAGATGTCACATGTACAAGCAGTTGAAATCCAGGTCAGCCAGACTACAAAGCCCATACTGAACCATGCTTTGACACATGTTTGGATTATAGACCATTTCTCAAGGCTATACAATTTTGCCTTTTTCAAATGTGTGGTTGTATAACATTGTCTTTTGCTGCCAGAGAGTATTCTGATGCCTCATTTGTCATGTCCATTCAGGGTATTTATTTATTCATTCATTCAATAAATATTTATGTAGTGCCTACGCTGTGTCAGGTTCAGGTCTTGGCACTATCAATAAAAAAATTGATCAAGTCCTAATAAGGTGGGCAGGGGGTGGTGGTAGAGGAGACAGAAAATAAACAATGTGCATAACAAATACGGAAAGTACTAGAAAGGTGATAAGTAGAGTCAGGAGGATGGGAGTGCTTCCATGCATGTTTGAGGGGCTGTCTATTTATTTTGGGGGTAGATTGCATCATTGAGAAAGTGACATTCAAGCGAAGACATGAGGAGTTATCCAAGGAGCTCTCTGGTGAAGAGGTTAGAGGTAGAAGGCCCTGGAGAGAGAGTGCCTGGAGTGTTTGAGGAATAGCTAGGAGACCCTGTGGCTGGAGCAGCGGGAACCAGGAGAGGAGAGCGGTAGGGAAGGGCCACCTCATGTGGGGTTGTGGGTGCTTCTGTATGCCTTCACTTTACTCTGGGGTCTGGGTGGGTAGAAATTGCAGGGCTTTGGGCAAAGGGATGCTCACAATCTACCTTTCTATACTGCCTTGCAGTGTGACCAGTGACATGGATTTGCAAAACAGAAGGTTGTAAGAGCAGCCTTTGGGATTAGAGAATAGCATCAAGCAAACTCACTCTCAAAAAATTAAACTCTGATATCCACGGGTTTGTTCCATTATTGAAGGCAGGCATTTATCACTTCCTAATTCTTCCCCAGCTTAAGCTACCTACATCTTTTATTTTAGTCCTATGTGTACCTAAAAGTGCAGCTGTCTAGGAGAGAGAGGGTATATCCAGTCATTCAAAGGCATTTATTCACTGCCTAATGCTCCTACAGCTACCACTGCCTAGATCTTTTCTTAGTAGCCCGAGGCACATCTGAACAGAATTTCTTGATAGTATAACTGTCAAGAAGAGAGAGCTTTCCAAAGCTAACTTTTATAAATGGAAAACGTGTGATCTAAGCACACGGAGCAAAAAAGTTCCGAGAGAGTAATTGACCAAGGACGTGCCCTTCCCAGTCACTGAGCCTCCCCCTCCCTGACTCCCTTGGGCAGAAGACAGTAATAAAATTATTTTGGAGGAGGAGACCTGTGGACAAAATTGTGCTCAAACCCCACCATATAACTTAGAAAGTAGCAAGGCATTGGGATCAGGTTTACTTAAAGGATTTGACTTGTCTAACTCCGTTTCCTTCTCTGAAAAGAGAAGCAATATCATAATGCCCAATGTTGTTGTCAGGAATGAGTTAATATATGTGAATGTTTTGCAAACTCTAAAGGACCATAGAGACACGAAATGTAGCGGTTGTTTTACTGTTTGTTTGTTTTTGTAAATAAAACAATAGTTGCCACCTGATCCACTTTCTTGACTGCAGATCCCCTCCTATTTGGCTTTCCTTCTCTTATAAACTCTCAGGTTTACTTCCACTTTCTTCCTCTGTCGCTTCACTTCCAGCTCTCTTTCAGCTTAGATTACAGTGGTCAGCAAACTGCGGCTCGCGAGCCACATGCGGCTCTTCCACAAAATACCGACTTCTGCGCATGGGCCACGAAGTTTCAATCGCACTGTACGTGCGTGCCCGCATGTGGTATTTTGTGGAAGAGCCACACTCAAGGGGCCAAAGAGCCGCATGTGGCTCGCAAGCCGCAGTTTGCCGACCACTGGCCTAGAAGTTTCCTTGCATTCCGTAACTTCACAAAGAAAGTAGAATACCACGTGGAAGCACAAGGCTCATGGGGACAAGACCTGAGTTTGGAACTTAGTTCTGTCACCTGTTAGCTGTGTGACTGCATATCTTGGAGCCTCAGTTTTCACATTTAAGATGCAGATAAATATATTGCCAGATGGGGCAGAGGTTTAAGTGAGAAAAAAAACATTTGGAAAGTATCTTGCTCAGTGTCTAGCTCATGAAGTGAGCCTAGTTAAAGGTTAAATCCCATTTTTCTTCTTTTTTAATGAGTATAGAATGCTGAAGAGATTAGACAAGATGTGGGAGGCACTGAGGCAAATTAGAAGTAATGAGGAGATAGCGAATTTAGTGGAGGGAAGGGATGGAAAGGGAGGGTAAAGGGGGCTGGTCAGGAGGAAGAAAGGGGAAGGAGAAAATGGGTAGGTGATGAGGGAAAGGAAGAATCACCTCTAGAGATGAGAATCGCTCTCCTTCCATAGACCATAATAGAGTCCCTGGAATTCTACCTGCCCATCCAGCCCTTCTAAAAATAACCTCCTTTAAGAAATAAAAATTAAAACTATTCATATTCTTCTCTTCCAAAACAGTTTTTACAGGCTCACCATTAGGAGCACTGATTTGTCTTTGCATACTGTCGTTTTTATTTATCCTCATATCTTAAAATACTTTCCCCAAAGATTAGATGACAAAGAGAATCACAGCACAGTTCTGTAGCTGAGTTTCAAGGCTTCTGTTATAATTAGCAGAGCTGATCTGGAATGTGAAGCTCTTGAGCAGAGATCCCTAGGCATTCTCATTCTCTTCTTGGAGAAATGTAGGTCTTACTTAGCTCTTCTCAAAGTCACTCCCCCCCCCCCCCCACTCCCCCAGGTAACCAGGTTAACTCTAAGTTCTTACTTTTCTTTTCCCATTGTGTAGCAAGCTATACAAATCTAAGTTTTATTTTTGAAAGTGTTGCATTAGCTAATATTTTATTTCTTAGTTCACAACAGTCAAGATGCTGCTGGATCACTTTGAGCTCAGCTTATGTGCTTAATCTGTTGGTCGGGGGTAAAAAAATTTCATTTGAATTGTTACACCTTGATTTTTGCTTTTCTTACATTTGTATCTTTTAGGTCCCAGGTTTATTTCCTTGGTCACAGAAATTCTTTATTATCGAGATTCTGAGAAATAATAGATATTATGCATGGCAATTATAGAGCAATGCTAAGAAGGTTGTTATTTAAGTGGGTTTAAGTTTGCTGGGTTAGAGAAAATTTATTTGCTTTTGTTTTCCTGTATGAGAGAGAAAAAGTCATTGCATTCCTCTTTCCAGTTTCCCATTGATTTTTACACTTGACCTTCATAGAATGGGCCTTCATCAGATACTCCATGTCAGATGACTTTCATTCTTTAAAATTTAACAATGTTTGTCAGGTTAAATATTAACCAACAAATGAAACGAAGAGCGTATATTTATGCTGCCCTCATGTCCCCCTGAGATTCAGTCCCAGTCTGATAGGTAAGAGATTCTTTGGTGCAGTGGTTCCCTAGGTAGGTAAAAACACGGGCAAGTTCCACATCTGCTCATTCCCCAAAGCCAGAGTCAAGCAAAAGCTAGTTCATGGTGGAACAACACAGATTCTCAGCATATAACTCTACTCACCTAGATTAGGCTGTATGCCTTAAGGGGGGAGGTGGCTAGAGTGTCACAGTAAGAGAGTGTGCCCCTCAGCATGGGGAGAGAGGATGCAGGGAGAAGCAGTTTACCTAGTAGGATCACGATGCACAGCAGGATGGCCACCAGAGCCCCCGTGCTCAGGCCCGTGGGGTGGACGAGGGCCTCCGCGTGGCAGGACTGCATGTTCCCATGGTGGTCACATGCACAGACCCGGACAGTCACTGTCCCCGTGCTGCTTTGCACTGGGTGGTCGTTGTCTGAAATGACCACAGGCAGGAGATAGGTGCTCATCTCGTGTCTATTGTAGCCATTTTTCCGTGTTAAGATTCCCGCTGTGTTGTCTGCAACAGGAAAGCAAATTGGTGAGTGCATGTGGATACCGCCTCATGTGGTGGATCAATTGGGAGGGGAATAGAGGGATATAGGTACAGGTGTAAGTATAGAGATAGAGAAAGTCACGTGGGCTCATTTACCTTTGTTGTCATGGATGGTAAAGTTGGAGCCACTGGCTGCTTCTGGGGCCAAATAGAAGGAGAATTGGTGCCCGCTCTGAGGGTCATCCTTGTCAACAGCTCGGAGGGTCTGAATCAACTGAAACCCAAACCACAAAGCTGTCAGAAAGTTTTGTAACTTAACGTGTTTCCTACAGTGTTGCAGTAAATTGCTCTAGTTTTAATTTAAAAAATGATAGCCTCTATAAAGTTTACAATGAGTCCACTCTATGCAAAGAACTGATGGGTTGGAAATAGCTATAGCTAATCCTGGCGGTGAGGCTGTCCTGTAGGAAGTTAGCAGCAAGCCTGGCCTCTTTCCACTAGATACCAGTAGCACCCTCTTCCTTGTGATGATCAAAAATGTCCCAGACATTGCTAAATGCCCCCTGAGGGACAAAAGTCACCTGGGTGGAGAGACATCAGCTCTAGGGTGATACAAAGCTATACAATATCACAGTGATCTGTGACAACATTGTAAGTTAAGAACATGGAGGCAACCGGTGGCCAGCCTGCTGAGAAATGCAATCTGGGCATATACAAAAGCCATCAACTTACAAAAAAGTTAAAAAGAAAATTGGTACATAAAACACATAACTTCAGCTGCCCACGTTAGCATGCATTTTAAAAGTGCACTTCTATTTTGACAAACTGAAACATAATTTCTATATCACTGGCAGAAAAGACCTATTTCAGATGGGGACATGTGTAAAGCACTCATGAATGTGTATTACTTGTACAGATGGGCAATGTAAGTGAGTGGAACTATGCATCATAGGAGTTTGTAAAATATGTTCTAGCGATTACTTTCCAATATGTATGGTAATTAAAACTATCTGCTTACCAATAAAGATTTTTCCAATAAAGCTGTGACTAATCTACTTTAATGAAACCTTAAGGCTGATTTGGAATCAGCATCAGACTTTGAGACTGATGAACTTCCAGTTCTTAAAAAGTGTTTGTTCTCTTATGCAAGTTAAACATTCATCCTGGTTCTTACTTATAGTATTAATTTTGTTAGCATTCGCTTCATAGATAATTCAAAACTGGCCCTTGGTTCTGTTTATCATCTGAATTATTAGAGGATCTAAATTAACCCAACTAAATTAATTTACTTTCGTATGAAACTCACCTGATCTGCTTTTGCCTTTTCACAGACAAAGGTTTCATAGAATTCAGCAAATTCTGGGGCGTTGTCATTGACATCTAGAACTTTAATATAGAGAGGTACTCGGCTGCTCTGCTTTGGATTATCTGCAATATGCCAAAACGAAAGGAAGAGACATTTATATGTTGGTCACCAGTCCCTTTTAGACAATAGTCACTCACTCCTTCTTTCTCATTCATGCACAGACTCTCCAAGGCTGCTGTGAGTACCAGAGAGCATTCAGTACCAATGTAGTCACAAAAAAGTAGAATTAGATCGTTTGGTACTTCTGGTCCATTAGGTACACCTGAGGGAGATACCTGGGAGACACAGGTACATGTGTTGATGGAGTATAACTGGGTAATAAACATCAGAGTATAGAGAAAAGCCACCCTACAGAGGCCCTTTAGAGCCAGATTTTAAAGGAAGCCAAGGAAGCAGGCAGGTGGGGAAATGTGGACAAGGGG
>NW_005353967.1:1255602-1298634 GCF_000412655.1 Myotis brandtii | reverse complement strand
GGGTGGGGGGATGAGTGATTGTTATTATCTTAGTTGTTTAGTGTGAGTGCCGAATAAGAGCTGGACATTGTGCTAAGCACTTGGCTACATTATCTTCCTTAATCCGTGCAAATTTCTGAGACTACTGCCCCCTTTGAGTGATTGTTATTATTTTAGTTTTTTAGTGTGAGTGCTGAATAAGAGCTGGACATTGTGCTGAGCACTTGGCTACATTATCTTCCTTAATCCATGCAAATTTCTGAGACTACTGCCCCCCTTCTATAGGTGAGGAAACGGAGGCACAGAGAGGTTAGGTAATTTGCCCAGAGACAGTAAGGAGTAGAGCTGAGATTCAGATTGGGGTCTGTCTGACTCCAACGCCCAGGCTGTTCATAGTGTACGATAGAGCAGCAAAACACTCTGGTTATCTTCCATGACAATCTCCTGAGTAGTGTAGTAGACAGGTTTCTGGTCTACGAATCAGAAGTCGGAGTCTCTAACCTCAGCTTTCTTCTTTCACTTTGCTCATATGTCTATTTGTTCACTCACTTGATAAATATTTAGGGAGCATCTAATATCTAATTTGTGCCAGCCACTATTTGGAGTGCCGGAACACATGAGGAACCCAACAAAGATCCTGCTTCCTGAAGCTCTATTCTAGTGCGGGTAGCAAACTGTGAACATATAAAAATATAATGTGTCAGATGGTAAATGCTATGGAGAAATTAAACAGGGAAAAGGAGTTGGAGAGAGATGGATGTGTTACTTTGAATGGAATGACCAGGGATGGCTTCTCTGATGAGATGCCATTTGTACCGACATGAATGAATAAAAGGATTAAACCAATAGAATATTTCTGGCTCTCTGGATAGAGGACATAGCAGGTGCAAAGGCCTTGGAGTAGGAGTAAGTGACCTGGATTTAAGCTCTTGGTTTTGCATAAACAAAGGTAGTTAAGAAGGGCAATTTTTAAGCTCCTTTGTCTCTAACATTTTGCTTTCACTATTCTTCCAAAGTTAGAGCTGCTGAAGGTAAAGTTTTGAAAGGTCTTTATCACTAGTGATTTCAAATATATCGTAGAAACTGTAAATCTTAAAAACAGAACATTTTAGGCACAAAGCTCAAAAAATTCCTGATGTTATAGAAAAATGGTACTTTTTGGTGGGAAATGATTTCATAATTTCAAAGCTTTAAATGTGCCCTATCATTGATATCCACATTAGTCCCTCCACATAAATTCTGAAGAGCAAATACTGCCATAACAAATTGATAATGAGGAGTTTTCATCGCTATCAAAAAACAATGCTTCATTTTACTCATATTGGTTATTTATTTTTCTACTCAATATCCTTCAGCCACTCAAATCTCATAAGTTATGCTGACAAAGAATGCTACTGTAATATACCATTCGATATGGAATGTTTCACACCAGACACCCAACTGAGTTAAATTTTTTAAAATAAAATTTTTATACTAAGTAAAAAACCCAAAACTAAAAAATATGCCATAATTTAGTAGAAGCCTATTTTTAGACACTTAAGTAATATTTTTCAAGATCATTTTTTTTCATGCACTTAGTCCTACACATTGTGTTTACATTGCGCAATGTTCACTGTGTATAATCATTTTATTTGAAGCCTTCCTTTGGCACTGATTTTCTTTGCCTTAAATTTCATAGCGACTGCCATAAAATTCATTCTAAACACTTTATTGTGCTGCTCATTTGGTGTACCATGGGAAAGTTAAAATTTATATCTCTTAATTCTGTAACAATTGAAAAATATAAAATTAGAGGATGAATATCCAAGAAATTTCCAAACAGTGCCTACTTTTTAGAATGTATTTGATCCCTCCATCCCCTGCCCCCCCCCCACACATTGTCTAACCATTTTAAGCAGCTCATTTTTTTTCCAGCTGCTTCTGCAATATTCTGGTTTATAAGCTTTTTGAAGTCTAATCCAACATGTACCAGTTCAACCCCAGCTGACACAGATGCTTTCCCATTTTATTGTTTCTAAACTGCTGAATTTCCACAGTTGCATTTGTGACTGAACCAACATATGTCTAGAGGAAACATTATTGCAAATCCTTTCAGGGCTCTTTCCTTCAATATGTATTGAGCAGGGCATGCTTCACCAGCCCTTGCTGGGACACTCAGTCAATCGAGGACAGCATGGTACGGGGTTGGACTTACTGATCTCCGTTGCTATCACTGTAATGTTGTGCCACAGCAATGTTTCTCGGTCAAGAAGTTTCGATGTAAAAACGGAACCATTTCCAGAATGAATGTTGAATATTCTGTCCAGATCTGTGTGTCGATCGACAGAATACCTGGAAATGCAGAATAGAATTTATAAAGGCTTTTTTCTTTGTATTTGTTGTTCTCACATCCTAAAATTGTTCCCAGAAATCTGTTACATGAATTTTTTTTCTAACAGTAGCATATATTTGAATATCTATAGCTTAACATTAAGCAAAATATTCTGAGAAATTAGTTGTTGACAACTGAGGTCTTACTAGTAAACCCACTAGATAAGCTGTATGGTTTTGAATATCACCACTGAAGTTTCTTTTTAAAAATATAATTTGGGCCAATTTGTGTAGTAATTGTTATAATAACTCACATTTTTAGAACCTCAGAACTTTAATGCGTGTGTGTGTTTGTATGAATAATTGGGATTATTGGCTATTTGTTTAATATTTATTTTATTTTGAAAGTTATGTTAAAAGAAGCAAAAGATGGGTAGTGTGGCTAAGGTTAATGAGGCAGGCAATGGGGCAGGGGTTGAGCTTGGGAAGAGATCCACAGTTGGACTGTGGAAGGATGGGCTGGCCATGTTAAGAAGCTGTGACTTCTTCTAAGAGTGATGTAGCTCTACCAAAGGATCTTAAGCAGGAGTGTCATAATCTAAAACACATTTAGCCAAGATCTCTGGTTGAATCGAGGAGAATTGAGGAAATTGGTTGGATGGTTCTGACACAAATTGACAGGAATTTGTGAAGAACAGGATTTGGGGAAGATCATAAGTTCCAGTTTTGACATGTTGAGGAATAAACCCTGAGAAAAGTCTGGACTGACGTTTCTAGTCTGATGCTCAAGATGAAAATCTGGACTGAAAATCTAGATTCCCTATTCAACTCTTCAGGAAGAGAGTGTCCTGGGAAGGGAGAATAACAGTGGTGACATAATCACTCAGAGGATGAACTCTACAACAGAGATGTGCCGGACTAGGACAGTGCCCAGAGCAGTGAGGAACTTGATAGATGTTTAAGGCGAGTTTGGGGAATTCAAAGAAAACCAAGAGTGTGTCTTAGAAACCAAAGAAGGAAGAGTCTTCAACATGGAAACTGACAGAAGACTAGTAGATTTTGAGAACTGTTATCATCTTTATAAATTGATCACTAGTTTTTGGAATAGCTGTGTAAGGGGGAAAAGTAGTACATTCTGTTTTATGGGGGGGGACGTTAAAGAGAAAACTCAGAAGAAAGTTGCTATGTTAAGGTCAGTAGGAACAAAAACTGCCCATTTTAGCTGGATTCTCAACATTTATATCATGTTGGGTGATTTAAAAATGTTGGCTCAGAAGAAATACAATTTAAGTAAATGATCTAATTAGTCATACATATGTGAATTTATTATAAATGCTCTAAGAAAAATAAACCCTTGTTACTAATGTGTATAATGTCCAATATTCTCTTTCAGTTAATTATTTTGTTTTAAAATATAACTAGTGAATTATAATAAACAAGATATTTTAGCTTAATAAAATCTATTTTTTTCATTTAGCAGGAGTCAAAATAAAACATACATCCAATTATTGCAGGCTGTGCAAGCCTGGTTTTAAAGAGAATGAATGGCCTGCCCAGTGTGGCTCTGTGGTTGAGCATCAGACCTATGAATCAGGAGGTCACGGGTTCAATTCTCTTGTGGGTTTGATCCCCAGTGTGGGGCATGAAGGAAGAAGCCAATCAATGATTCTCTCTCATCATTGATGTTTCTATCTCTCTCTCCTTTCCTCTCTGAAATTAATAAAAAAATATTTTTTAAAAAAGAGAATGAATAAAGATCACAATGGATCTATATTTATCAAGTTGGGTTAGAATTTTCATTTCAATTTATAGAAACCTAATGTTTTATTATCAAAAGGATTGAAACAGATGAAATAGGTCTTATTTTTTCCATTTATGTCATGAATCAACATTTATTAAGAGTTTAGGCAATCGCATTGAACTTGCTTGATCACCTTCACTTTTAATCTGAGAATGATAAATATTTACATACTTAATTAAAAATAATTAATAATAAACCAATAAAAAAGAAAATCTCAATATTCATAGATTGTAAGAAATTTAATAATTATCTACAAATATATATTTTTCCTCGTGAAATACATCAAGCTTAAGATGTGTTGCCTATTGCCTTTATAAGCTGTTACAGCAGTAATCTTTTCTTGTTCTTTGCCTCTTTTTATCTTGCTATAGTTTTAAGTTTTACATGCAATCATATTTTCCCATCAAGCCTTGACATAAAGGGTACAAGGTGAGGAACTTCTAGTCGAAGGCAGCTTTAGGTTTTAAAGAAAAATAACTTCTTTTCTTTAAAAGTAAATACCAAAATGTATATATTTTTTCTTTAATTGGGAGATTTAAAAATTAATAGAAAACCTAAAATGTTTATATTGTTTAGAAAAGATGGTTGCATGCAAAGCCTTATTTATTTGTTGTTTTTCTTTCCAAATATTTCCAGTTTATATCCAGGCCATTTACTATCCAGTCCCATTAATTCTAATTATAACTGATGAGGAACAAGGTAATCAATCCCCACATGATGGTAGCAGATCATTCTGCTAGATAGTTCTTTTTTTTCTTTCTAAAATTTTATTGTATTCTGTGATTCAATAATTTGTCTTCTAATGCATCTTCAAGTCAGGAAGATTTGAGGGTTAGGAAGGAAGTGTGCATGCATGTAACTTTTCACAATATGGATTCATAGTGACATTTTATAAGGCTCTTTCATGGAAATAAAAGGTCATTTGTGATGGTTATTGGATGAAAATTATTTTATGTTATTGAAGAGTTAAAGATTTGTGCCTGCATAATGATATATTAATGTTTTGGGGGAGGATTCTCTAGCATTAGTTGTAGACCTAACATATTGTCTAGCACCTAGCAGTTCAATATATATGGATGTACTTTCCTAATATAAGAATCAATTTTATGCTATAAAAGGAATCAATGGCATATGTACTTATATACCAATATATTTATGTGTATTTCTATCCTTAAATCTATATTTATACATCAAATCCATATCTAGCAAGGGAGGGCTAGCAGAAGGAAACTTCAAAATTAGCTGTCAGCCAACCTAGTTTGACAATCTCCTTATTTTCACAAAACATAATATAATGCAGTGAGTAAAAATGATATTTGGTATAAAAAGAAAAATAGACATAAAAATTCAGCCTAAATTTCCCGAAGACATTATCTCTTCCAGTGAAAAACAAGTTGACCTTGTCAAGGAGGTAAGCGATGCTCGTATTTGTCAACCTCAGTATTAGCACTTTTAAATTGGTCTCGACATTGACTTGCTAAGGTTTTTTCCTCACACAGTTAGAACAAACTCCAAGTGAGAGAATAGTTGTTAAAGTACTTAAAATTATTTGTGTTATAAGGTGAAAGCCATCATTCATTTTCCTTATTAATAACCCTAATGTAAATGGAGGAGCACTTGGTCCATGGAGCTCTCATGTGGCTACTTTGGGTTGACCACAGTCCAATTCAAGGAGTCTAGATATTCCAGTAGAACGATGAAACAACAGGATTTAAAATTATTCTCTGAAAGTAAGCCAGGCATTTTTGTGTTTCAGATTTGGGACTTGCCACAGGTTTCATGTAAACAAAGGGCTCAAAGGCCATAAAGTTAGGAAATGACTGCCTTAGAGTCTCAAACTCTTATCTGCAACAGTATTTTTCCTGCACAGCCAGAGTGATCCTTTTAAAAAGTACTTTTGGCTTAGGTATCGCTTCAACTCAAAGCTCTCCAATGGCTTCTTACCTCAATCAGAATAAAATCCAGCCTTTACTAGGGCTACAAACCCCTGTAGGACTTCAACAGCCATCCAACCTCCTGTGGCCCCATTCCTGCCACTCTCGGCTTCACTCACACTCTTCCCTCTTCATGGGCCTCCTTGCTATTCCTTCTGCGGGCCCAGCATTCAGACCTTGCCCTTGCTTTTTTCTCTTCTTGGAATGTTCTTCCCCTAGATATCAGCATGGTTCATCCCTTCATTTCATTCAAATATTTACTCAAATTATTTCCTACCAAGGCCAAGCCTGATAACACTATCTAAAATAGTTTCCCATATACCTATTGTCTCCATACTGTCTTATTTTACTGCTCACAATTTATTTTTACCTGACACACGACAATATTTAGCGGTTGCTTATTTCTGTCTGCCCCAGTTAGAATGTAAGCTCCATGAGATCGGGACTTGGTATCATTCTGTTTCCCTGATGCCTCGAACATGCCTGGCACATGGCAGGTGCCCTGACTAGGATTTATTCGGGGACGCACTGGCAAGACTTCCTCTAGCTTCTCAGTCTGCTTGCTTTCTTTATGGGGAATCATTTACACAGTGATATTCTGGTTTAGCACTTTTCTCATGTAGTCAACTAAGCTATTGGGTAAAGGCTGGAGGTTGGTTTACTTCCACACTTTTATGCTAAGGGTCCAGAATCCTGAAGCATCAATGTCTCAAAGAACAATGAGGCTTTTCTTGAAACATGGTTTACAACTAAGGTGTAAAGGAAGTACAGGGAAAATAGAGCTTACACAGTATAAATTGGATTCAGCTCTATTCATTTCCCCAGGATTTCACAGACATATATCATGAAATGGTTCTCATTCTTATCCACTTCTGCAGAAGAAAAAAATTATGCATCCAAATGGAGCAGAATTCTGTCTCAAAGTGTTACACAATAGGTCTTCCACACTTGAAAAACACTTTTACAATGCTTTCTCCACACTACTCTGTAACAAATGTAAGACCTTAAAAAAAAATCCCAGGCCATTCGGGGGTGTTACCTTATACCACTTTAATGTAGGAGCTCCTTATGGCTCATTTTATGCCCCCCAATTTTGTTTTTAAAGTTATGCTGCTGATAAAATAATATTTATGTTGAGTAAAGAGATGAAAGGTGCTGTTTAGAATGGTTTTTCAAGAAGATACTACTGTCAACTTGGATAAAAAGGATTCATCTTTTCCAACTTGCAGACATATTTGACTATAAATCCACTGAACCTTATGAAAGATGTATCTCAGAAGTACACTTACCTGACAGGGTTCCGGGCAGCATCTGGGTCTTGGGCTGTGACCGAGCCTATTGCCGTGTTTATCTGAGCGTCTTCTCTTATTTGCAAGGTGTAGGCTAGTTTGCTGAAGACGGGCGGCTCATCTACATCTTCCACCATAATTCTCACCGTGGCTGAGTCTTTGAATGGACCCAGGTAGAGAAAGCGGGGTTCAACGTGAGGGTTGGAGGCTTCCACTTTGAGGGTGTACACTTTCTTCTTTTCAAAGTCCAGCAGCTTGGGTGAGAGGGAGAGGGAAAGGGACATATTTAAAGCAGCCAAGACACAGAAAGGCAAGATATGAACTATTTTTTTGTGAAAATCACTGATGAATGAAGAGGATCATATTGCTGAGAGACGTCACCACAGTGTGATGCTGGGCTAAAGCCATGGGAGTTCACAGGGCTCACAGTCCTGATGAAAGTGGGAGCAGGGTGCAAGGTGCAATGGTCAGGAAAGGGGACCTGGAAGCAGGAGTATGTTAGTCACCCTTTAAAATAAATCCTTCTATGTGACTAGAGGGAGCCATACCAGGGGCAATTTGTTGAATATGTGGTAGATTATTCTAGGTCAGGGGTTGTCACATCTGACTTTAACCAAACACCAAATGAGTGTTTAAAATTTGCCAATATCTGGCCCCCACCCTGGATCATTAAACCACAATGTCTGGGGTGTGGGGTGTGTGTGGAATGGGAATTTATACTATTACACACCTGCCCTAGTGATTCTAATGTGCAGCCAGAATTGAGAACCACGGGCTTGTATCACGATTCCCTATTCCTCATTCAGATAAAATAGATTAAAAATGGTGGTGTTTTTTTTTCTTTTTTCTTGTTGCATGAGGCGATAACATATTCCAAGTGTTATCTTGATAAGGGCATTGGGCTAATTACTTGCCAAAGAAAGTAATGATCAGTGTTGTCAGAGGTCTTTAGGAAAAGCCTCTCTGCTTCTGGAGACACAGTGAACCCGAATGCTTCTTGCTGACTTTTGGTTTTGGATAATAATATGACAAGGCTCACTAGGAACACAATTAATCAAGACGTTCGAGAATGTGATTTAGTCGGCTAGGCAAAATTTCAGTTTGAATCTGATAAGGCACCAGAAAAATTAAAAAGGTTAATGGACACTAATGGGCTTCCTAATTATATTATAGTGTACAACATTGGTCTGAGTGTCACTTAAACATGCTTTATTGTGTTTCCAGTTATTAAGACCTGTAATCCAAAGCTTAAGAAGAAAACATGTTCTTGTTATTTACCTTTCCCTATACTTCATTATGCCTGCACATATAACAGTGTGCTAAAGGAGAGAGAAGACATTGATGAAAGAGAAATCAGTAAAATAAATAACCAGAATTAATATTATTTTTAGCTTCAAAGCAAAAGGTTATGGATTTTAATTTTTGCCACACTTCTGTATAGTACTCTGTAGTACTAGACAAATGATGCGGGGATAAATGGTGAATAAATACATAGGGGACAAACAGGAATTCAGAATATACAAGATTTATTATTGTGTTCCAGAGAGTAGCTAAAGAGCGCATAGGAAATTTGTGTTACTTAATTTATTTTTGTGGTCTTTATATCTCCTCTCAATCTAATGAAGTTCATTGTTACCATTGCTTGTAGTATTCCTTTTCTTCAAAGCATGTATCGGAAGTCAGAGTTATGCACGTTTTATTTATTTATTTGCTTCCTTGCCTCTTTTCTCCCTATACTAGAAGTTCCATGAGAGCAGAGACCTGCCTGGTTAAATGGACCATTAAACCTCCAGTAGACAATGTCTGCCACTGTTTTTTCACATATTGGTTCATTTCTATTATTTATTTTAGATACTTTTTTGTATATCATTTATTTAGATTATCTAGTTCTTTAGGAGGCCCTTCATAAAATTTATTGAAAGTATGAATGAATGAATCCATAAGATTATTGAGGACCCCTAAAGGCCAACCAAAGAGATCTCAATGTAATTAGACTTGGTGTTTTAGAAAACTGATTAGTGAAAGGAAAATCCAGAGGAATGTTCATGTGAGATGCGATTGCCCCCAGTTACTTGGGGCGCAGAGAAACGTAAATGCATTCATTTGTAGGGAATTTACCCAATGGCATTACCTTTTTGACAGTGATAATCCCTTCCTGGGTGTCCTGGTCAGTGATGACATCAAACATGTCCAGCCCCTCTCCTTCGGTAATGCTGTACTGAATCGCAGCATTTTCTCCCACATCGGCGTCGGTGGCTTTGATCCTGCCAATTGATGTACCCGGTGGAGAAGATTCAGGGGTGGTAAACTGGTATGTACCTATTAATCACCAGAAAAATATAAGTCAGACGCAGACTAAGTGTATGCTATCAGAATAGAAATGAACCCATTTCCCAACAGTTCTTTTAGGCATCACCACGGATGCAGGCTGATTTGTGCTTTTCTTAAAATAATGAATGGTGCCCTATACCTCTCCATCTTTACTTTCATGATGGTTAAGAATATTTCTTTTGTTCCATCCCTGTCTCTTTGCAAATGGAGAACACTTTTCTCGTTCTGTAAATAGGCTCCCAAGTATACGGTGTGATTGTGAGAAAGACTGAGCTGTTAGGGGCGGCTGTACATTTCTAAGCCTCCTGTGAATGTAACCCAGCAGAAAGAGTAGAAAAGAATTTAACCTGAACTGTGACTTTAAGCCAATTACTAGGGCTAGGTTTTTTGTTTTTTTTTTAAGAGTTCTTGCTGTCATTGCTAATAATAACTGGAGGTGAAAGTAAATTATAGCAATTTAGAGAATGTATCCTAGCAGACATTTACTCAAACATGGAACTGGTCTAGTCGCAGTTAGGCATACAGATCAATACACTGAGAGATAAAGCTCTTCATTTTTTTCTTTTGACTAAATTTTTCGTTTAAGTTTTGTTTATATTATTTTTTTCTACACATAGATTTTACCCATTCTTGAAGTTATATTCCTAATTCAAAACCCATATTTCATAGACAGGCACTTTGTTTATGTTCTCATGTTGCAAAATTGGTTTAAGGAGACTCTATGTGAATTTCAGTCTAGATCTGCTAGGCCAGCATGTACTAAGGCCCCAAAAGTCAAACAAATGTATTCTCTCATCCAATACATTTTGCCAAGCATTCATGCAAATTGTTTTGAAAAAGAAATTGGACTATGACACACCTAGAATATTGTCCTTGAATAATATTAATCCACTAAGTAATGGGCTCATCCTTGGTAAGATGATAACAGTCCACAGTTTTCTCTGGTGTATTCAACTTCCATTTGGGGTACCTCCTACCCCTTTCTCTATTCTCCCCTCTCTGGCCTCTGTACATCATTCACTAATGATCACAGGCTATCCAAGGAGAGAGGAGGATGACATAAGGTACCTGTGGCATCAAAGTGCCCATCGGTTCTTTTGTTATCCTTCCCCAGGCCATTTCCATATGGAAAAGGGTTTGTTTGGGTTAAGTTGTTGGTGATCCTGATTTTTTTTTAAAAAAAGTATTTTATTGATTTTTTACAGAGAGGAAGAGAGAGGGATAGAGAGTTAGAAACATCAATGAGAGAGAAACATCGATCAGCTTCCTCCTGCACACCTCCTACTGGGGATGTGCCGGCAACCAAGGTACATGCCCTTGACCGGAATTGAACCTGGGACCTTTCAGTCTGCAGGCCGAGGCTCTCTCCACTGAGCCAACCTGTTAGGGTGATCCTGATATTTTTACTTCAGGCTTCTGGGGGATATTTTAGGGTTCCTAAAATTTTTCTCCTACTCATTAAATCAGAAATTATTTAGCTACTCTGTTTTTGCATTTAGCTAACTGTGATTAATTAGTGGACAAAAGTAAAGAAAATAGAAAGATTTCCTGTTGATCCATGTGGATCTCCATTACATAAGAAGCCCCTATTAGCTGACTGGCTCTTTAAAATGCCACGATTGAGTAAATGGGTCTGTTTAATAATGGGCAGCTGATTTCTCCTGGAAGACAAGATCCAGGTAATTTTCTGAGGAGACCATAGTCAGAAAGGGATTTTGTTCCTGGGAGAAAAATTACATTGTATCCAGTAGCCACTGAGGTGCTCTGGGTGAAAGGGGCTAGTGCTCTGCTGGATACAAGGTGGGCATTTGTGAAGGCTGGTTTTCCTTCTTCCTTCCTACATAATCATGAGAGTTAATAGTTTTGGAGATGGTTTTCGGGATCTCAATTAACCATAATGTAGCAAACTATTTATGAGTATAAATGGATTAAGTGCACAGTTATTTCCACAGATGTATTTTTAGAAACAGTAAAATGATAAATCCTCCTCTTATGAGGCTTCGTGAGGATTTAAAAGAGATTACATGGCTGATTAAATTCACAAAATATAAAGTCAAATTTTTCCTAACAAATAGCAGCATGCTTGAATGCGTATGCTCTGAGCAAGCAAATTTATGTCTGTGGTTGTCTTTTTAATAAGGAAAAAGGAAACAATGATGTTGCATTTGCAATGACAGCCATATCAGAAATCGCTCGGCTAATTTCCAATTCAGGAACATAAATGTTCACATCTACTGAGTGTAAGCATTGTCAACTCATTCTTAATAAAAGTGTCAGTTCTTACTAAGTTCATTAATTCTGACAATTAATAGCAACAATCGAAAATAAATATCATTCTTCAATTTAGAGTTTTACAAAAGTGCCCGGAAGAAAGTCATCATTCAAATGCTCCTACTCTGGGGAAACCGGGGAGGATTGTCATTGACATCAGTCAGCGTGATGTTCACCGTGGTGGTCCCAGATAATCCACCCATCTGGCCGGCCATGTCCTTGGCTTGAATCACCACTTGGTACTGCTCCTTGTTTTCTCGATCCATGTTGAACAAAGCTGTCTTGATGATACCTATGGATATGAAATTCAGAAGTGGAAAGGAATATATTAAAAATACTTTATGGAGTCATTTATTTATGCAAACACACAGATTTTTCACCCACAATATGCATAGCGCTATGCAGATGTCATCGGTGACATAAAAATGATTATAGCTAGCCTTTATACTGAAGGAAGTGAAAACCACATAGGGGAGAGAGATGCATTTAAAAGAACCACCTACAATACAAGAAGAATAAGTCAAATCCTGCAACCGTGGAGAATGTAAGTAGTATAAATATTAAGTGTTATAAGATGACACAGCGAAGTGTAACTTGGCGTGTGGCCCAATAGTATACCACTGAAGTTGCTTGATATATTTAGGTGCATTAGGAGGAGATTGTTAAAAGAAAGCCATTTACATGAACTGTCTCCTGAGTTTCACTTTACTGAATTGGCTAATTGCTCAGCAAATATACCCACCATAATGAATGTTCTCAGGATTTTCTAAACCATGAAACTATGGTTTAACCGCCCCCCCCCCCATAGCATCAGCATCGGTTCTTTCATAATCATCATATTGTGTGATCCAAAAGATTTTAAGATTTCCTAAAGCTGATGTGAACATTAGTTCAGCTGGCCCCAGCAGTGACCAAGATTCTCAAGTTAGGTGAAGTTTACCTCATTGTTAAGTAGTTCTAAAATAATTATTTGGAAGAACTTGTGAAAGTTTGCCTAATTTCTTAGGTAAGGGTCTTGCTTTAATTAACAACATTCTTTCAAAAATCACTGGAGAAGGCTTTTAACTCTCTCTGGTAGCACATTCCAGTGCTGAACAGCCATGAAACTGAAAAAAAAATCTTTCTTGTTTTTAACAATACCTCAGAAAACAGGTCAGCTTCATTCCTACAGTCCTGGCTTCATTGAAAGTGGAGCTGTTATTTCTGTTCTCCAAACAACAGTATTTCTATCTAAATACCTTAGCCTTGTGTTCTTTAAGTTGAATAATTCTAATTTTTTCATCTTCATTGTTCTTAAACTCGACATTTTCTTTCTCCTTGGGCTTCTTTCCAAGTCTATTGCCCTTCTTAACCCATCGATTTCCAACTGGATGTAATAACCTAGGAGGGCTTTGATTTCTACTAAGAATAATGGAAGCTTGAAAAATGTTTAAAAGAAACTCCACTCCTATTATGACAACAAAAATAAGTGTAGAATTTAAAGACAGTACAAATGATGTTCACTAAAATGATTCATTATAAGATAGAACGTTATTTTGTGGAGAAAGTGCAGAAAAAGGAGGTGTTGAAAAAAAGAATTCCATTAAGGCAATCCACTTTATTAGGGCTATCTCAGTCTGGATGGGGTAGACAATGAGGTAACAACACACAAAACAAAATCTCAGTGGCTTAATGCCATCGAAGTTTGTTCCCTCATGCTCTGAGCAGGCCAGCAGGTAACTATACTCATCATAATACTCAGATTTCTGGGCTGGAGAAGCATCTCAGCATTGGCTCCCATCTGGGGTCACTCTGGCAAGTAGAAGGGCACATGCTGGAGTGTACACCAGGTCAAAAGTTCCACTTGGAAGTAACTCACATCACTGCCGCATTTTACTGGCCCAAATAAATCGTATGGCTACATCTAGCTTCAGAGCACGGTAGAGAAATGCAAACCTACCAAATACCTAGACAAAGAAGAATTGGAATATTTGTAAACAGCCAAATAGCTATCAGAAGGGCTTGATCTTTTAGCTTCATCCCAAACTGGGAGAAAAAAAATAAAGCCATGTATAATTGTTTCTGAATATGCCATATATAAAAATAGTGGGTGAAAGACCCATTGTCATATTTCTTGATTAAAATGATCTGGGTGTTATGTTTATAAATATATCACTGGTATTTGGCAGGCAAATCTAAAAAAAATTCAATCACGTGGATTGTTTTTATTAAAAAATATGCTAGCTTAGCCAAGCATATCAATTAAAATTACAGATTGTAAAAAGGAGATAAAAATCGAATTCTAACCTGTTTCCGATTCAACTGAGAAATAGGGCTGCCCCTGCAGGATGCTGTAGACAACTTTAGCACTGTTCCCATACGTTGGGTCATCAGCATCGGTGGCAGTGACTTGGACAACAACTGTGCCTGTAATGACAGAACATGAATTGAAAACATAGTAAGGGCCCATTTCAGATCCCAGATAGGCACACATAAGAGAAAGCATGATCTTACTTTTGTCCAAAACTATCGTGGCAAGGCAGTGGGGAACTTCAATAATATGCTAGGTTAAAAAGGCTTGGATCCCTCACTCTGAAGGAAAGTGATCGCCATTTATAAATACTGTAAGGATTAGGTTAAAGGGACGCATGGGAATGATCATGACTTTGGATGGAACTGATCTCAATCCATCTCCAAGGGTGGGATTTGATTGGATTCTTGCTATGGCACTTCTTTTAAGTTATCCAGGTCCTAGTCAATCCGAATCTGGCATTACTTTGTCCATAGGGATTCGTTTAGGAGTTGTCCAATCAGGGGGCCACTCATGATTTTGCTGGAAATTCTGTCATTTCTACTGGACTAGAATGTGCTGAAGAGGAGCCTGAAAATGCAGTCGCTATTTAGTGACATTAGAGATGGCAGCTTGAGAACAAAGCCAAACAGAACAGAGAATTTAGGGAAAATAGAACTCCAATCAAACCATGTCTAAAGCCTACTTCATTTCTGGGCTTAAGTAATGTGACCAGTAAGTGCTTATGTTGTTTAAAGTAATTTGAATTGAGTTTTCTGTTACTTGCAAATAAAAGCATCCTAAGTAACAAATCTACCTGATAATTCTAAGAGATTGAAAGGCCTTGAACCTTAAGTGAGATAGTTTTGGATTAAATAAATAATTAATTGAAACAACAGAGGATACACATCTGGTACCTGTAATACCCAAAAATGATCGTAATTAAATGTACAAAGAAAACTGTGGTGTTTTAGATCAGCACTCTTATTTTAGGGAAACAGAGTTGCCTAATAACCTTTGAAGTATCCTTAACTTCCATAAAATTCCATGCAAATGGTTATGTATATGCTTGCATGTATATTTCACTGAAGTTCCATAGATTTTTATCTGATCGCAAAGGGGTCTGTGACTTCCAAAAAGGGTAAGATCCTCTGATTTAAGATCATTTTTGTGGCTGACTTTTAGAATTCCTGGTAGATAAATAGTAAGCACACCACCAAGGTTCTCCTGTCTATGAACAGGGCAGGGAAGCTACATTTAGGGAATACTAGCATTTTTACATTGCGTGGCTACTATCTAACTAATTCATGTATTGAACAAATACGCCACACTGCTAAGGTTGGCTGCTCTGGATGCAGGATGTTGGTGCCTGAGATAGAACACACACCCTTTTAATTCAATGAGGGACTTGGGGAGAATGAGAACATCATGATTTTAGAGTGAGAGCTAATAGCAGAAGTCAACAAACACGTTCTTATTTGACATCAATACAAATTTAATAGCTTTTAGAATACGACTGTCTGGACGTTTTGAGCACTTGTGAGTAGCCAGATTTTGTACTGGGGGCTGTGCACTTGTTTTCTCCTTTTGTCTTCACCTTAGAAGTTGACATCTATTACTTATTTGTTAGGGATGTGGAACTGGAGGGTGAGAGAAATCAAGTCATTTACCTAAACCACACTGCTGTTTGCTAGTAGAGGTAACTTCAAACTCAGGTCTGTTTGATACCAGAGTTCATTTTTACTATTCTGCTGTTGTTTCTTTATGTAATTTCTTTAAAATGCTTTTATATATCAGAATAATGACATGTTAATTTATGATAATGATGAATATCAAGATTCCCATGCCTGTGTGCAAATTAGAAAAAGACCTCCCTTTCTCAAAATGTTTCTGTTAGCCATTCCCAAATATTTGTACTACATATTTAATTCTATAATGGCTTCAAATGAAACAGAAACAGACTCACAGATACAGAGAACAGACTGACAGCTGTCAGAAGGGAGAGGGGAAGGGGTCTAAATGAAAAAGGTGAAAGGATTATCCCACAAACCTTATAGACAGATAATAGTACGGTGATTACCAGAGGGAAAACAGGGTCGGGGGAGGCAGAGGAGGGTAAAAGGGGGATAACTGGTGATGGAAGGAGATTTGACTTGGGTGGTGAACACACAATACAATATACAGATGATGTATTACAGAATTATACTCCTGAAACCTATACAATCTTGTTATCCAATGTCACCCCAATAAAGTCAATTAAAAATTATCTCTCTGTACAAAAAAAGTCAATGGTACCCTGAGAGTTGTTCAGTGACAACTTGCATATCTGGTTACGGTTGTCCTGGGTGGTATTGATGACAAGACTATCCTTTATTAATTCTTTCTGTCTTTTACCACCAAATGGAAAAATATTCTTCCTAACAAATTTTCCTTTTAAAAAGAATTCTAATTCTCCTCTTTGCTTGGTGATAATCTGTGATTTTTTTCAAACAAAACAGTAGCTTTAAGTAATGGGATGAGCAACTTCTTCGTGAGAAAAATTTAGATGTTTTACAAGTATTTCCATGGATTAAATATTTTCAAAGTCTCGGAACTTTGGACTGAAACAGCTGTGATATATGACTCAGAATTGTAGAAACATTTTTATTATGTAATTCAGCTCTTTTGAATTTGAGACTGAGTGAAAATTAAAATAACCTTACATGAGTAGTTTAATATTTGTCATTGTTTCCCATGAAGTATATTAATGTGGCTAAGAATGATGTCAGTAGGATTTTTTTTCTTAGTTGAAATTCTGTTTACCTTCTCCCAGTCTAAGCAAACTAAATGCACAAATATTAACTTTAAAATTGGTAGAATTGTGCACAAAATATTAATTTACCATATTAATGTAATTTACTGATTTCCACCAATTAGTAAAAGATATCTCCCTTAGACATCCTCTGCATATTTTTTATGGATTGAAAAGAAGTTTTCTTTGAGTCTCTTCTCTAAATATACAGTCACTTAAAGCAACAGTCATTACTCTTTAGTCTGGACTGTAAATCCAGGCTTTTGTTTTCCACTGAGGAGATTCTTACTTGGAGCCTTAATGCCAGTACGTGCTAAGAGAAATAGAGAAGCCTGCTGTTTTCCAGCCCAGGAAATGGAGCAGGAATTTAGGGTGGGAGAAGTAGGTGAGATGGCTCTCTTTCTTTTTCCTACTCTCACTTCTACCCTCATCTTTAGAGGAAACGCAGTTTTCTTAAAAAGGATAATAAAGTGAAACTAGAATAGTATTAGGAAACACGGGGGTACTTACAAAAGGGACATAAGTAGATTGTTTAAAATATGGTACTTTAGAATTTAGCATCTATATTTATTCCATCAGTAAGTTTCACGCAAAGGATTCTTTGTTTAGTTGATGAACTGGAGGAGAAGCATTGCCTGGTTGAAATCATGTCCCACTCACCCACATCAGACATTTCGGGAACAGTGGCTGTGTAGACCTCCTTGGTGAAGATTGGTTCATTGTCGTTGATATCATGGATCTTGATGACGAATTCAGACTCAGGCTCTACAGGAATCCCTGTCTTTTTGTTTACAGCTTGAGCTCGAAGGATGTAAGTAGGTTTTTCTTCCCTGTCTAACCTTCTGGTGGCTTGTATATCCCCTGTGTTTTCATTGATAATGAAGAGATCTCCTGCTCCATCTCCTGAAAGGATATATTTAAGTGATCCATCTCCTTTATCCTGGTCTGAATGTAACTAGTATAGAAAAAAAAAATTAAAGAAAGTAAAAATCAAACGTGATTCTAAACTGTTTGTCTTTATGATGCATGCTTTCATTCAATCCTTTCTAAGGGATGCAGTTCTTTTCTTCTACTATGACTTCAGTCCCCCATAGTAAATACCATTCATTAATGAACATGTTTCCTTATAATCATAGAAATTTCCAGAACTGAAACAGAGCTTGGAGAAAATGTAGTAATCCTTATTTTGAAGAAGGGAAAACTAAAAGCCAGAGTAATCACAAGACTGGCTGGAATGAAACTATTTTTTCTACAGCTTTTAGATTCTATTAATACACTCTCCTCCTCACTTTTATGTATGCAGACACACTAAAGAAGCAATATATTATTAAGAAAAGGATCTTGGGTTTTGAATCAGAGAGACCAGGGTACATTCTGTTTCTATACTGAATTTAGGGGAGCTAGCAAATCTCTTTGAGTCTAATATAATGGAGACTATAATCGATTTTCTACATGAAATTTATGTATTTATTTATGAATCAATGAATGAAATTCAACTCAAAGCATTTGAAAAACATCTTAAGTACCGCTATGGACATTGCCTTAAAAACCACGCACTAGATCATTTACAAGGTCACTTGGAATAAGAACATTTAACACTTAGATTTTAGTTTAATATGGGAAAGGATCACTTACAAAGCAGAGCCGCCTAAAATTGCATAATCTGCCTTAGGAAGTAGTGGGTTCCTGCTCCTGAAGGTAATCAAGCAGTGACTCTAATATGGTTAAAGTCATTGCAATGGGTCAGGGTAAAGGGTTGACTTAAATGAATGTGAAGAGACCTTTGAATTGGAAGAGGATGATTGTAACTTGGAAAGTAGCGCATGTTACCTAATCCCAAAGATTATTTCCAGAGTTGACTTCCTGTTATTTCCCATGTTCCCTTTTCCCCACCTTAGCAAGAGTATCCCATAGGTCTTCTAATCCAACCCTTATTTACAGATTTCCTAAAAGTGCTCTTTACTGAGAACTATTTTCAAACCCCAGTTATAATATCAGCTACATACAGACAAGTTAGTTTCAGTGGGAAGGCTGCTAATCTCTACCTTATTTCAACTTCATCTAACCAGGGTATGGGCCATGTTACAACAGTTATGGCAACAATAGCAACAGGTAAACCAGCTCTGTGCCCTCCTGATTGATGCTGTATGGAATGCTCACAGTAGTGTCTAGAAACAAATCTAAAAATAGAATTTCAGGATAATAAAGGGATCCTAAGAATAATATAACCCTGCCTTTCTAAAAGTGTATCACATGGAAAGTAATTTATATAAAATGCTGACTCAAAAGGGTTCTGTGGTCCAATAAGTTTGGGAAATACTTTATAGTCTGCCTCTTTCTTGGCGTCATCCATTGCCCATTAACATATGAAAGACTGAATGTCCACAGTTCAAAATTATATTTGACTTTATTTCATCTAGCTTTCCCGAGTTCTCTTATGTAAAGAAGCCTTTTTGGGTGTGATCCATAGTGATATTCCCCATAACAGTGTTCCAAGAAGAAAAGTTTGGGAAACATGAGCTAATTGAATCCATCATCGCAGAGTCAAGAAAACTGGAGTTCCCTTTTATGTAGTGTTTCCCAAATCACAAAGCTCCCGTGAAAGCGTCAGAAGTATAGAACTAAAGTGCAAGAAGAGGCCTTATAGACTATTGGGTGCAACCTCCTGGTTTTTAGAGATGGGAAATTGTGTCCAATGCCACCCAGCTAATGCTGGTTAATAGCAGGTTTGAGGAAGAGAATATTATTCATACAATTAGTGGCCTTGAAAGCAGTTTGACAGAAATAATGGAAGATAAATGCGCATGGGGAGGAAATTGCTTAGAAGTGAGACAAACGCAATAAGAAATGTAAAACAAGAGCACTCCATGATTTGTGTAATGTGATATGCTAAGAAAACGTTGAAACCATGATTACACAGAAAGAGCCACTGGGGAACGTTTAACTCTCCACCATCAAACTCTAATGACTGAAGTGAGCTCTTAAAAAGCTATTTCATTAGCTCATGAGGAACGCAACCAACATCACTGCCCATTGGGTCCTGGCTCCAGGGCAGCCATGGTTAGTGCCCTGGCACAGTGCAGGGGCCCTGAAGCCGCAGCCCTAAGTATAGGTCTTGCTCATTCTATTTCCTCCCCAAATATAGGATTCTAGCAGTCAATTAACCTCCCTGTGCCAGATTCCTTATCAGTAACATGATGATGATAAGAGCTACAGGACAAGGCTGTCATGAGCATCTAATTAAAGCCTGTATATAAATACCACATTAAATGCTATGTAAATGTGATAAAAGCACATATGTGTTTTATAAATTACAAAGCTCCTTCCAAATTTAAGAAATCATTACTATTTTAAACTCTCAGTTCATCATAAGCATGTTTTTGCTCTGCTTTTGACTTTGAGAACTTTGTTGTAAGGACTTTGAAAACCCAATTTTGCAAATATACAGTGTCTCTAAGGTGAAATCTGTTATCAACACCCAGTATTCTTCTACCAGGTGGCAATTGCCAGTTTCCCATGTGATTTATTATATTCTGCATTCCACTAGATTATAGACTCCCCTTGGCCTGTTCTCGCATCCCTCTCAATGGTAATTGTTGCACACTTAGTAGGTGAATACCACATCTGGTCACAAGATTGATTCAGGTAAAAGTAATCAGAAGCTTATTTTTAGCTGTCAGGAGAGACCATTTCGATGACTTATAGAACAAACACCCGAGACGGTTCGGAAGAGCAGCAGAGACACTAAGTAAGAGGGTGAACAGGGATTGCTCTGCTGATCCCAATTCTGATTTACCAATATTTGAAACCCAGTGGGAAAATGCACCTCTTCACTCAGGCGTATGATGATAAAACAATTTAACCTCATCCCCTCCACCTGCAGGGTGTGTGTCTGATGGGGTGCAAGGCGACAGGAACCTCAGAAGCTTTTGTATAATTCTTTCCCTACTTCCCCCAACCCCCCTTACCTTGAACTCCCCCGGGGCCCAGCTCTTTTCTCTCCTCTTGAGGAAAAAAGGAAACATAAGACATCGGTGCTAGTGAAAGGGGTGGTGACAAGCAGACATTAGGGGTTTATTGAGCACTTAGATTTTAATTGGATTTTTTCTTTTGTGATGTCATTCATCACGGCCACTGTAAAGGCAGAAGTTAAACAACAACAAATAAAAGGTTGTAGGCTGCCGGAGGCATGTTCTTACTAATTTCAGTTGAATGTGGCTGTTCCATTAAGCTTAATCATCTGGTTCACTTTTAACGATTCACCATCAAGTAAAAATTATCCGCTTCCTTCAGAAAGGCACATTTCATCTGATGCTGGCGGGACTTTTACTACATACCTGTGGCATTTGGTTTTAGAAGGAGCTCTTGGTCTTATTTGTTTTTCGGTTGATTTATTATTATTATTTTTTTAAGTGCATCACCTTGACAAATTTGGGTTGTGGACGTGGCCCCATGGAGAGTATCACCAAAGCAAATCTTAGTGTCCTCCATCCCTTTTCTCACTTGATTTTAAGATAATTCCATGTATCAAGAATATATGTTCCTAAAGTTGCCAGATAATTTAGCAATTATTACCAAACATTAGGCACATGGTCCAATCTGAGTAATATGAGGGAGGAATACAACTTATTGTCTCAGTTCTTAAATAAATTTCTTTAATAACCAATGAAACCTCAATACAATTATGTCACTTGTATTTGCTGAAAAGAGCAAAGAAGTTATAAGCATATTAAGTACACTGACCATTGTAATTACACTAGGGCAGTGATGGCGAACCTTTTGAGCTCGGCGTGTCAGCATTTTGAAAAACCCTAACTTAACTCTGGTGCCGTGTCACATATAGAAATTTTTTGATATTTGCAACCATAGTAAAACAAAGACTTATATTTTTGATATTTATTTTATATATTTAAATGCCATTTAACAAAGAAAAATCAACCCAAAAAATGAGTTCGCATGTCACCTCTGACACGCGTGTCATAGGTTCGCCATCACTGCACTAGGGACTGGGACAGAAGACACCTGTTAAGGGTGAAGAAGCTACAAGATTTTACTGAATCATATTTCAAGTATCATCCCTTTTGCAGAAAGTAATGAATAATGTATGGAAAATGATCCATTTTATGGAAAAGTTGTTCCATAATAAACATGATTTAACTGTCAACCAAGACCATTTAAAAACACTTATTGTCTTGAAGAGGCAACAAATAAAAAACAATACCTGTCTTCTACAAACTTGCAATTTAGGCTCATAAATACTCATATGTAAAAGATACAGAATAAAAGCAGAAATTAGGTAGTTGAGTACTTTAAGTATTAGGAATAAAAAAATAAATGAAAAGATGGAGAACAGCATGGAAGGAAGTTATAAGTTGGACAAGGTGGAGTCAGGGAACGTGTTAGATCTTTGATGGTTTACGAAGAGTTCTTGGAGGAGTTTAGATTTACTAATGGAAGAAAAATGATTTAGCAACCAGATGAGTGCATGGCATGGTTTCAAGGTTCAGTGTGGGAGAAAGTCAAAGGACGCCTTGAGTAGGTGCCTGGGCTAATAAAAGTAATAATGTCAGCTAAAATAGAAATACTCTTTCCCTTGAGTTGCAGGATCCCATATTTTCTCACACTGCACTCAGATATGCAAGGTTAGATGCAGCTTCCTTATTATTATTATTATTATTATTAATCCTCACCCGAGGATATTTTCCCATTCATTTTTGGAGAGAGTGGAAGGGAGGGGGAAAGACACAGAGAGAAAAACATTGATGTGAGAGAGATACATCAATTGTTGGCGCGAGGGTGGGGGTGGAGGATCGAACCTGCAACTGAAGTATGTGCCCTTGACCAGAAATGAACCCATGACCCTTCAGTCCATGGGCCAATGCTATCCACTGAGCCAAACCTGCTAGGGCCTTATTTTTTTTAATAGCTTATCCCTCAAGCTCTAATCCTATTGAATATTAGGAACTCTATGTTAGGTTGAATATTGAGTCAATAATTTAGTGCAATTCAATAAAGTCTGCCTGATTCAATAATAGAGTCTCTTTAGATAACTTTTAAATAAATCCTAGTCTTTCTGGTTTCAGCTTTCTTCCCTTGCCCCTGATCTAGTTTAAGATGACATCTGGGTGTATGAAGAAGAGAGAGCCACATGGCCTGAACCAGAGGGAAATTTGGGGCATTTGGAATCAAAGGTAGTCCTTGCACTGTCCTTTGGCCTGCTAGTCTCTAGCCTGCTAGTCTCTCATCCATTACTTTCCTTAGTGGTGTCTGTGGTTTTGGCAGGTGGACTCATGACCTCAGCTCCTTAAGGTCCCAGGTGACCTGCTCTATTCTCTTCTCCATAGGCCCTCATGTCTGACTATGACTCCTTCATTGTCCTTGGTTGTAGCTAACGAGTTGCTTTGTCCTTGGTAGGGACCATCTACAGGACCATCCACCTTTTTCTTACCCTGAAGAAGCTTTGGAAGGCTCTGGGGAGCTAAAATGAGCTTCTTTCTCACTACATGATTTCCCCAAAGGGAAAGGAAAAGCCGACTCCCCATTCACCTGTACCCACAAACTTGCCCCTGCTCCCTGGCCCCCTTTAAGGACTTCAGAGACATTGACTCAGGGCAGTAAAATGACTTCAAATACGCACAGGGTTGTGCATGTGCACGTATTTAGAAGCCAGAAATGTGAAATGCTGCAGGAGTACCCCACCACATGAGTTTTGGTGACGAGAAGAGCTGATTCCCATTATAAAATCTGAGAGGAAAGCTGGGATGGAAGCATGGCCTGCAGCCCTGAGCCTGGCACCAATAATTTTTGGTGATGACATTTATACATGACTAGAGGCCTGGTGCATGAAAATTCATGCACTGGAGGGGGGGGGGGTCCTTCAGCCTGGCCTGCCCCCGTCTCACAGTCTGGGAGCCCTCAGGGGCGGGAGGTGACCTGGCGATCAGGAGAAGGCAGCACCCCATCACACCTCTGCTGCTGCCACTTCTGGCAGTGCAAGCCTCAGCCGGCCCTGGGAGGATGGGCAGCCGCCATCCGAGGTTTGCCTGTGCCTTGGGCTGGTCCTGGGTGGCTGGGGGGCTGAGGGGACTGGGGGACTCCAGAGGCAGGCATACGGAGGGGCCTGGCCTTGCCGCATGCCTGCCACCCCGGCAGGGCGGGGACTGGGTGCCGCATGCCTGCCACCCCGGCAGGGCTGAGGGGACTGGGCGTCGCCATCTTGTGGCTGTGGGTGCTACCATCTCTGAGGGTGTGGCAGTCAATTAGCATATTCCCTCCTTATTGGCTGTGGGCGCCGCCATCTTTGAGGGTGGGGCAGTCAATTAGCATTTTCCCTCCTTATTGGCTGTGGACGCTGCCATCTTTGTGACGGCATGAGGGTCAATTAGCATAGTCCCTCTTTATTAGATAGAATCAATAAGTTTTATTCTAGCTGGCCAGACCCATCTTTTGATTCATTGAATGGGCTCTAAAAGAATCTGGAAAATCTTCTTTTCTCTGACAAAACCTAGGATTGGGCTATCTCCATATCCTATGTTCTTTTTCTGGTTATACTATGTTGCCTCTTGTAATGACCTGAAAAAATTAATTTCTTCTATACAACATAAATAATTTTGTGGAAATTTTCCACTTTATGACAGTGGGAATATTTTATCTTTAAAGTGTTCTTTTATATTATTTACTAGAGGCCCGGTGCACAGATTTGTGCACTGGTGGGGTCCCATGGCCTGGCCTGCGGGGATCGGGCCGAAACTGGCTCTCAGACATCCCCTGAGGGGTTCCGAATTGCGAGAGGGTGGTTCTAGGGTGACATACCGGGATTGGGCTCCCTCCTCTCTGGTTCTGGGTGTGTCACCCGAGAACCACAGCTGCCAAGTCACCACAGCTCGGCAGCACCTGTGTTGAGCATCTGCCCTTAGTGGTCAGTGTGCATCATAGCTACCGGTCGAACTGTCTGCCCTCTGGTGGTCATTGCATGTCATAGCTACTGGTTGGACAGTCAGACGGTCAGACAGTTACTTGGACTTTTATATATATAGATCATTTGGGAATTGGTTTGGCTGGGATTTGGGAAAATAGTAATAGCAGGCATTTATTAAGCCCGTACTATGGGCTAGAAAATGTGCTAAATTTATTATATAGATTAGATAATTTTTTACTCATTATGAATCTCTTCCTATCCCCTCTACACTAATGAGGAAACTGAGGCAAGATTTAAGTTAAGTAACTTTTCAGCATCATACAACCACAGGGAGCAGAATTTGAGTTCAGGCAGTCTGACATTTCAGTCTAGTCCAGGGGTCCGCAAACTACGGCCCACGGGCCACATGCAAATACAAATATTGTATTTGTTCCAGTTTTGTTTTTTTTACTTCAAAATAAGATATGTGCAGTGTGCATAGGAATTTGTTCATAGTTTTTTTTTTAAACTATAGTCCGGCCCTCCAACGGTCTGAGGGACAGTGAACTGGCCCCCTGTTTAAAAAGTTTGAGGACCCCTGGTCTAGTCTGTTAACTACAACACAAGTATTTTTCTCTCGATGTTTACATCCACTTTTATGAATATTCATTAAAGGCATACTCTATACCAAACAATATTTTAAGTGCCGAGTTATAGAGATCTAATGCAGAATTTTCCAACCTCTACACCATTGACAGTTTGGGCTGGGTAACTCTTTGTAGAGATACCTGTCCTATTTATCAGCATTCTTGACTTCTACCCACTAGATACCTGTAGCAGCTTTCAAGTTGTGACAATAAAAAACATCTCCGTATATTGCCAAATGTCCTTTGAGAGAACAAAATTGCCTCCACTGAGAGCCACTGATGGAATTCTCTATCTATCTACTATCATCTTTCTCTCCTCCCATCTTTTTTTTCTCATTATGTACCTTATAACTTTAAAAATTCATTCAAATTATATCATAAAGAGTTCTGCATTTATAGAGATAACACATGACCCCACTCAATTCCATCTTTTATGTTTTGTTAGATTTAATAGCCACTGAAAAAGACTTGTGTTATGTGGAGGAGAATTTTTTGAAAAAGTTCTAAAAGTGAAAAAAATTTCAATCTAAACTCAAGAAAAATTTATTCATATCCTTGACATTTATCTTTTACACTCGATACTTTGAATTTAATGTCAAAAGTACCAAAGTAACTAGTAAGTGAACAAAACTTTAGGTTGTAGTAGATGTAGTAAGCAGAATAATGGTTCTCCCAAAGAGGTTCCTGTACTACTTCTCAGAACCCGGGACTATGATCCCTTAAAGGCAAAAAGGATATACAGGTGTGGTTAAGATAAAGCTCTTCAGATCGGGACATTATCCTGGATTGTCCTGACAGAGGCCAGCATAATCACCAGCGTCCTTCTAAGGGAAGGTAGGGAGTCAGAGAAGGAAATGTTCAATGAAGCGGAGAGATTGATTTGAAGATGCTACACTGCCGGCGTTGAACAGGGAGGAAGGGCCCATGAACCAAGGAATGCAGGCTCGAAAAGGCAAGGGGAGGGATTCTCCTAGCGCCTCCAGAAGGACACCTTGCAGACACCTTGGTTTTGGCCCATTGAAACCCATTTTAGACTTTTGACTTTTTGAATTGCAAGAGCATAAATTTGTACTGTTCTAATTCACTAAATTTGTGTAACTTGTTAACAGCAGAAATAGAAAAAGATGACAATTGTTTCTTATCTCTGGGATTCAAGGTGAACTGAAACTGTATGTGGTTTTAGTTCAAGAATCCCAGTAAAGAGGGAAGAAAACTAACCTTTGGTGACACTATGTGTCTGGTACTGCTTAAGTGCCTTGTGTGATTCATCAACTAAGTCTCATAACAATTCCAGGAGACAAGCATTACTTTCTCCTATTTTTTTTTTTTCAGGGAGGTTAAGTAACTGACTGAAAGTTAAGGGCAGAGCCAGGAAGGAGACCAAGATCGGCCTGACTCCAAAGTCTATGTTCGCTCACGTGAGCACATACTGTCGAACAACACTTTCCAGGATGATTACAAAAGTTTCCCAATTCCTTGTATTTATTATATTAGGCCCCAGGCTAAGTTATTTGTAAATTCTATTGGCACAAATGATACAAACTGTAATAGAGGTTATTGTTCATTTTGGACTTATCAATTAAACAAACGCCTTTTGGTTTATTCACTGCATGTAGTTATTTCCCCCAAAAGGCATTGTTTACTCCTGCCTTGTGCTTGGCTCTGGATGTCCAAGGTCTTCAGCAGATGAAGACATTAGTCTCAACTCTTGCTTAGTCTAACATTTTCATTTTCAAAATGCCAGCGGTAAATCAAGTTGAGAGCCAGATACCCAGTCAAAAATTGATTTAGCAAGGCACTGTAACTCACCAGTTTTAATCCTGCTTTTTTGCCTCATACTGTAATCTTTTTAGCAATTGACAAAGCTAAGGATACACACACACACACACACACACACACACACACACACACACTCCCCCTCTTTCTTTCTCTCCCTTTCTCTGAAAGGGTTAGTTAGCTAGCTTAATTAGGCAGGTTTAGGTTAGGAATAAAAAGGGGCCTATGGGGGAAGGAATACATAATGGAGACTTGAAGATGCCAGGGTATTTATCTTATTTATACAGAGAGTAGAGAAATGGAATAGGCAAATAGAAATATATCTGACCCCTGCAATTAAAGACAGCCATAAACCAAAAGGCATCTCAGGTCTGAGCCATTAGAGTTACCGTAAGTTAGGCCAAAAGTAGCCCTGACCTGAGTAGCTGGGAGGGCCATGAGATAAGGCTTTCTCTGCCAACACAACTGGGAGAGCTATAAGATAAATCAACAGTGACTCCAACCAACAAGGTAAGGGGGAGAGAAGGTGGGGGAACCACGTGGGCTTTGAGCTTTGAAAACTAACTCTATGTAGCACAATGACCAATAAGAAGGAGCCAGGTTCAGACAAAGAACTGCAGCCTATTTAATGCCTCAAGACAAAGAAAGCAGTGGTCACCCTTCTCAGGGGCCCCTCTGTCCATCCAGGAGGGCCAAAGTCTTAGGCTTAGGATTTAGAATTAGGTTTTAGAGGTAGCGTCTGCCTGCAATAAAGTTTCTGTACTTTTCACCTATCACCTTTCATCCGTGGCTTCATTCTTCAAAACCACTGAGACAAGAACCCGGGAACTCAGGGATTCCAGTTCAATTTTCGCGTTTCATCTCTCTCTATCTCTGACACTACACTTGGAAGAAAATATTTATAGATAAATGCAGACATTTAAGACACAAGAAATCAAGCAGCAGAGATTTAAAAAATTATGTTTCTCACTAGCTAATGGACTTTTCCTCAAATATGTTTTTCTTCAAAGATAAAAATCATATTAGATATAATAATCTTATGTTGACTCTTACTTGGGATTTAAAAAGTTAAAGCCATATCTTCATAAAACAAGTAGTTTACTTGAGGGAGAGACTATTTTTTTATTCAAATTCAAAGCTCTCAAGCATCCCATATGTGCTCAGGAAATGATGATTAAATTGAATTCTGTAACCTACTCATACAGTCAAGGAAATAATGGTGAGCATTTCTAGGAGAGAAGATCATGAGTTCATTTATTAGATTTTCTTTCTTGGGAACTAGCATATAAATTCTTAAATGATTTGAACAACTCTTTTTTTTTCTTTAAGGGAACTAACTGTGAAACAATCAGTGAACAGAAATGTGAACGGTCCCAACAGCTACACTGGGTAAGTGTCTTCATAGTGATGTTAGAGTCATGAACTTTAGCGCTCCAACTCCTAAGCCTGTGTGCTATTATGTCACGTGCCCGCCATGTCTGAAATGGCTCTCTGCTATGTTAATATCTTAATAATGTGGTTTTAGGGAAGAGTATCTGATGTAACCGTATCAGAAAAGCTGGATTCTGGCTTCCTCCAGTGGAGGCATGCTCCCCTGAATCTCTCTTACATGTGAGAGAGCACGCCCTAAACTGTAGTGCCTGATAGAATGTGAGATAACATCATCACTGCTTCTTATCTCATGACCAGTTGTCTGCAGTGAAACTGCTAAAAACCATCCATTCTACCTCCACCTGCTAGGGGATGACTTCCCTTGTGTTGTGTGTCCTGTTCTATGCCCCCTTAGAAGTTGCTTGATGGTTTGCTTCACACTGCCACATTATCACTGCAAAACTTAAGTCAGTGATGTGTAGACTGCTGAAAAGGAGATACAACTGAACCAAGTACTGCCACTCAAGTTTGCCCAAGTCACCTAATGTCTTTGATTTAATCTTAAAACTACATTTCACTTTAAGAGGCTGGTGGATCGGTAATCACCAAGATCATAGCTTTAACACAGGGTAGATAGTCCCCCCTTTTATTCTTTTTACATAATACACATAGGTGGGAGGATGGATAGAACACTCAAAATAAAAATAGGATCAGAAAGTAATTTCTTATAATCCATTCTGCCTTGCTTTTTATTTTTTAATTTTTAAAAAATCTTTTATTTGGAAATAATCTCAAACTTAGAGAAGATGCAAAAAAAAAAAAAGCTTTACAGTGGGGCCTTGACTTACGAGTGTCCTGACTAATGAGTTTTTCGAGATATGAGCCGTCTCTCTGCCGATTTTTTGCTTTGAGTTGCGAGCTAAAATTCGGGTTACGAGCCAGCTTCAGATACCCCACCGCTAGTTGGCGCAGCAAACATCACAGTGAACGCCACAACATCAGCCCAGCATCACGTGTCTCACTCGTTCACAATTGATTTGACATACGAGTAATTTGAGTTACAAGCTCCGTCACGGAACGAATTAAACTTGTAAGTCAAGGCCCCACTGTACTTGATTTTTAAAAGGGACACTCTCTTCCTGGAGGGTATTTGGGGGGGGGGAAAGGGGGGAATGTAGCCCCAGGCTATAGATTAAGGAAGGCAATGAGCCAGATTCTTATGCTTTCCAATTTATGAAAAGAAAACAATAAAAGCATGCTACAGTTTTACATGTCTGTATTTTAAAGCAAATTTTCTTTGCATCTCCTCTTCTATGTTTCTCTTCTGAATTGTACTTAACATAAATTGTAGAAAGAATAAAGATGAGATTATTCTCCAGAGATGATGATTTTTCCTGTGAGAATTAAAAATATGTTGATTAGAAGAAAATATAGTTGGTAAAAAAAGAATTAGTCATTATATAGAATTTTTCTCTCCCTGTATGATGACATTTGTCTTGATCGTTGATCTATTGTGCATCATTGCAATCATCGTTCTCAGGTCTTAAATGATTTCTCTTTTACTGAGCACTCTGTACTTTCTTAGGAATTTTAAGAGAAAGAAGTTTGTTTTCTATTGGTTAACTCTGGCTTTTTCTCATTTTGTTTCAAACTTTCTTCTACTGAGACCCCAAATAATGTTTGGTTTTCATTTGTAAAAGTCTTAAAGGAGCCAACTTTTATGATATGATACTATTTGCTATATATTTCCTTTTTGTCTTTCTTGTTAGTTCATGCACATACAACTGTGTTGTCTTTAGTTTCTCTGGTTTGCACTAAGGAAGCTTGAGTTTTATCCTATTGTATTGTAAATTTTTGTGTCACTTTGATGGGAAAATTTCAGAGGTAGTTTCCATGGAAAGACTTTCATAATAAATTTGGTTTATATGTTTACTGTTTATATATTCTTGAACTTTAAAGACTAGATTTTTAGTTGTCAATTCAATGACACAAAGCACCACCAATGATATCCATATCAAACCATTCATGCCAATAAAGTGGGAGGCAGTTTTCAGACAGTATAGCAGATTTTCATCTTTTGTGGTCATTGCAGCTTAATTAAGGAATACTTGACCGTTTCCAATGTGCGAAATCTGTGCCAGGCACTTTGGAGGATACAAAGATGAGCAAGATGTGTAGCCTAGGGCCTTGCAGAGTTTACAAAGATATAAGTATTCAAAGGTATAAATTTAATATCAAAAGTACCAATCGAAAGAGCAGTGCTGGGATCCAATATAAAACACTACTCAATTATTGAAGGTCAAAAATTCAACCTTAAACAAGAAATTCATTATTTTGCTCTAAAATGTGAAGCATTCAGGGTAATTAAACAAGTAAATCAAGAGTAGTTTTCCCACAATAAAACTTTGATTCAATAATGTAAGGAGATTGTAATATCATTCCAACTTAATTCTGATAACTCCAACTTGAAATATTAGGATGCCTGAAGTACTAGAGTCATTTTTTGAATTACTGGGACACTTAACATTTCACAGTAATTTAAATAATATAAACTCTAAATTGTGGTGCAAACTGATGCTTTAAAATGAAATAAATGATAAGTAGCCTTAATAGGAGGATGAAGAAAAGTTACCAAGATTGAACACAAATGCACACTAATGTGATCGTAGTGTGCGTTTTATTTTTTGTTCGGTGGGGATAATAAAGAAAACTTGGTATTTTTATGTATGCTTAGCCTTCAGAATTGCGGTTGATTAATCAATCATATTTGCAGATGCCTTAGCTGCTTTGACACCATCTCCTGACCCATGATGCTTGGCTTCCCTGAAGGAGGCAGAACATTAGTGGGATGTTCTGGGCACCTTTGGTTCTTCCTTCCCTTCACCTTTTCTTTCTTTGAAGGCACACTTGGTAGCAGGGAGCCATCCTGCCTGGTATTGGTCTTCCCTTAGTTTCCTATGATACACCAGGCCCATTCTAAGCCCTTTCTGTGTATTAACTTATTTAAGCCTCACCTCAATGACTTTATTAACCCCCTCATTTAACAGTTAAAGAAATTGAGGGCAGAGAGGGGTTAAATAACTTGCTCAACATACCTAGATAGTCAGTGTAGCTGTGGCTCAAACATAGGCAGGCTGCCTCTGCTATTAACTTTGCACTCTGGTGAGTAATTGTTGAATGAATGAAAAGCATTTTCTTTCCAAATCTATTCGAAAATGCCATAGCTGAGATAACTTCTTCAATTGCCTTCTTAACTCCAATCTCTGTTCCCTCTAGTCAGCATTAAATCCCACATCCAGAGTGATATTTCAAGCTTTTTGTTATGCTTTTATTACTGCCCTCAGGTTTGCTGAAATACACCAATGCACCCAAAATATTTATTCATATATTTCACACATGTATACGTTTTAATCTTTTAAAGTGCCTCTCTTTTCTTGTGTACATGTATTCTCTGTGAATGGAAAACTGGAAGAAACTATAAATATTTTTCCAGTGAAATATTTTGGCATGCTGCTTTTCTTCTTATTGCAGGTTGCATAATTTCAAATTTGATGCCTCACATTACCTTTGAGAATACGTGTTACTTTTACTTATTTATCAATAATGGCAATAAAAAAAATCTCTTATTCTCTTCTGGGGAATTCTGTACTTTCCTTCAGCCCTTTCTTCAATTCCCGAGGGAAAGATAGGTTCGGAAAGAATACTGGCAGGCTCATTAGGATTATATTGCATTGTCGTCTTAATAAATGACTGCATAAAGGCTTATACTGTTGCTACCAGCAGTCTACATCTACACAAAAAGAGATGCCTTCTTGAGTTTCCAATGACACATTAAGATCTAAACATAATCCCTAAATTTGATGAAGGTTATAAAAGGTAGAACCCCTATCAAAAACCTGTTTATTTTTGGTAAAAAAAAAAAAAGAACATTAGGAAGATATATTTAATTTTGACTAGAGAGGTACTGCCCTCTAATATTTAAATTTCTAATTCTGGTTATAATATATATTTGTCTTGTCATATTTAAAATAATGTTCTAATGCTGTCATTCATATCAATGGAAATGAAAAAGATTGTGGTTTAAGAACCTATTGACTGTTAATTACACACATATGTTAGGGATTTTTAATCTAATTTTTTCAATAAAATTCAGTCAAAATTATAATTAGGGATTTTGATTTTAAAAGAAATATAAACTAGATGTGGACACTCTGAATATTTGCTATGGCAGATCCATAATATGATAAAAAAAATGAAGAACTCTGGTGCAAATCAAGAATTACACGGTTCAACAGTAGTACAAACAAGTTAAGGCAATCAGTGAAGAACTACTTAACAATGTCCATGGGCTAGATTCTGGGGGATTTGTTATAATGAGCATGTAGAGCCTCTATAACCTTCCAACAACCTCTAGCTCTGTTTGACTGGTAGAGCGTGGAAGTAAAATAGCTCAGTGGGGACAAAAAGAATCTAAACCCTTAACTCTCTTTTATTCACCTTCATCCCTTTATTTTTTTGAACAAATTGAATTATAAGCAGAAGGATATAGGATTCCACAGGCATAACGACTTGGAAGTTGGAGGATTCTGGATTGGGTCATTGTTGGCTTTCTGTACTTTACTCTGTGTGACCCAGGAAGCTGAAAGTTGCCTTTGAGTTTGTGACCAAGGTCAGACATTTTAACTGTTTTTGCTCTCTACATGCAACTGTGCAGAGAGGGGAGTTCGAGACTCGGGGAATTGCTATTAAACGGGACATTTTCTTAGCATCAGATGGCAAACTGAAGCTTTTGTCATCAAGGAATTGAAATTAGTTGGTTGGTAGTAGAAACAAAAGGAGGATTACTACCAATATTAGCAGTTGGGAAGTTACTTCTTGAGACATTTTAAAAAAGGACATCCAATAAGCAAGTGAATGCACGTTCTCTGAAATATACCATCAGTTGAAATATAAAAGTGTTAAATGGCTGAGCATTAAATTTAAATGATGAAGAAGAAAGATGTGCTCAAGGCACTTGTCTTGACTCAGGGAGAAAAGATTGCAGGTCATTGAAGTTTAGAGAAGGTTATCAAGAGGAATAAAAAAAAAGACACTTTTCATCATGATGACCCAAAAGATCAATAAGTACATATCTAATTTTAAAATCCTCACATGTAACTATTTTGAATATCACTGATGTGTTCTGGAAATTAAAATCAAGCAAAAATAAAAGGAAGACACAAAATATTCATGCACACATATTTGCATAGCTCTTAAAAGCAGTCTTTAAAAAAAAATTCTCTCTCTCCTCATGGCTGTCCCACAGCAGGTTCTCAGTAGGTATTTGTGACATTGAATTGAATTCTATCATTGAACACCAAAGTATGTGGTGTGTCTGTTTTTTCATTTGTGCCTTGCCCTGGCTCTGCGAAGCAGTGGTGTGTGTGAGGGGGGAGATAACTGAACAGAGGCCACCTGCCAAGTTCCGGCAGTGTGAGGCTTTGGATTAAAATACCTGACTGCTCTGAGCCTTAGTTTACTCATCTATAAAACAGGGATATAGCGAACATGTGGGCATTAAGGTTGCTGTGAGGGTTCAATGAGATAATACACCTGAAGCACTTGGCAGCGTGTCTGGAACAAAGTGATGCCCAGTAAAGGTTTCTGTGATGAGGCTTTCACCGATGCTGCTGTTTGAAGTAACAGGGGGTTAAATGAGTCTCTGAATCACCCATCAAATTAGCACCAGGAGGTTTCTATTCTTAAGTTTATGCTCTTTTCAGAAAAAAGGAATATCATAAAGCAATGTTTTAATTACAGCATCTTTTAAATGGTCTTTCAGAATGTATATAATATGTTGCTTTATGTTGACTGATTTTTGGATCATGTAATTATAGGAACAAATAATTATTCATCCCTCATTTTAAAGGTGTATTTGGCTGACAACTTTTATTTTTATGGGCCATTAAAACATTACTGTCCAATCATCCTAAGAATATTGGCTTCGTTGAACTGGGTAAATACTAATTTTAAAGACTCAAGAGAAAGACTTATTAGGAAGACGTGTACATCAGAGTTTCAAATAGAAGCCACATTTTCTTGATATTTTAAAAAGCACAGTTACCAGTTTTGGGGAAAGCTCTGCCAAAGAAGACCATCACCAGCTTCCAAAAAACTAGCATCAGAAAATATCTATGAAAATATACAGTTCACCAAAGTCCATAAAAACAGATCTCCTGGTATGTTACCAAAAATAGGAGCATCTCGAATGCTTCTAATGGAGATTAGTTTTAGCTACACATTGAGTGGAAGAAGAGGACAAAGAATATTGTGAAGGATCAAGTGGAGGAGACAAGGAAATTAAGCTTCGCTGGGGTCTGATTAATGACAATATGTGAATCTTTTGCCTCATATTGTGCATAGTTCTGAGGTTTAAAAATATATTTATCTATGTTTTAATGCCTGTGCCTTGAACATCTAATCAATATCTGCCTCTGCTCCTCTTTCTTATTGAGCTTAATCTCACACTATAGACTGATCATCATCAAGGAATTGCTACATTACGTAAAGCCGGCAGGAAGGCATGGTGTTTTTCTGAAAGTGTGAAATTATGATGCTTTCTTCTTATTTTTCTATAAGCCAAAGATAACCTAAGTAGATTTTGTATAAAATCATACACTCTTCCCTGAAAACCTGGACAAGAAAATATGCACCTCTTTCTGTTTCCTGTGCCGGCATTAGTGAGTCTAATAGATTCACTGTCTGATTCTGAATAGAAATCTTTGAACCTTTGGCTTTCTCTCCTTTGGCATCCAATTAATTGGAAAGTCCTGGTAATTCTCCCTCTGCCGTGCGAGCTGACACCTTGAAGCGGTTCTTCAACATCATCACCTCCTTCAGGAAGCTCTGCTGGACCCCGCTCCCAGTTGGCCCTCTCTCTTATATTTCCATCAGACGTTTATCACTGAACTTGCCATGTTGTGTTATAATTATTGCCGATAATATTCTCCCAGGGCAACGATTCTCAAATTTTGTCACATATTGGAATCATAAATTCATAAATACTTAATTAAAAACCAAGTCAATCAGAATCTCTGGGGAGGGGAGACCCAGGCAAAGTATTTGTAAAAGCAGCACTTGTCAAATTTGAATGTGCATACAGTTCACCTGGGGCTCTTGTTGAAATGCAGCTTCTCAGGTGGGGCCCAAGAATCTGCATCTCTAATGAGTGCCCAGGTGACATAGATGCTGCTTATGGTAAATCAGCATCCAAATATTCATGTATTTTAGAAAAAAATCACATTCCTTATCTGTATCTGTATCTATCTATCTTAAGCTCACAAACTCTTACCCAGTACAGGACCACTTCTTCCTACCTGGTTACCCCTACCTGCCACCACCATTCTAGGTGAGTCAGGTGTTGAAATGTTCCCATATGTCAGAGTTTGGGTTGTCAATATCTCAGCTGTTCGCAGGAAGGGCCTCCCTACCTAACCTGCAGAGTCCATGTTTGTTTCTCTGTTCATCTTATGGCCATGAGTGAAATGCTGAGGAGTATTAAGTCAAGAAAAGGAGGAAGGTCTTACTGCTCTCGCTTGCGCTTCAAGTTTAAAGTATGATCTTGTCTATTCACTTTACTGTCATCCAGCCTCCAACTCTGTCTTCTCCTGCTTCTTGGATGCTCATGTGACCCTATCTTTTTTTCTCTTTGGACTCTCGACAGCCCTTTGCTCCCACACCAATTCTCAAATTTTCCTTGCTTCACAATTGTCACTGTCATCTCTATTGACTTAAACCCAGAATAACTGGAACCAATGAACACAAATACAAATATAAAAAAGTGTTTATCGTGTAAAAACACTTTTCTTCTACTTTAAGTGTTATTTGCTCAACTGCACTACTTTTCCTCAGTTAACGCTTCTATCCATTACCTGTACTATTCATCTTTTCAGTTTTAGGCCTCAAGAAGAGGCTCTAAGTAACTATTTTTTACTAGGGATAAGGTTCAGTTAGCCTTTGTATACCTTTACATGGGAATCTGACTATTGTCTAATGGTTCCCAGAGTGTTCACTGAGGTACCCTGGGGTGTAGCAATGAACTCACTGTGGCACCAGAAAAATATTTAAAAATTTCCAGGGAAATAATGCAACAAACCCTTGAGCTCTGTCAGACATCTTGTGAAGTACTAGCTCAGAGTAGTTCACAGTTTCAACAGTAGGTGGTGCTACATTTCTTTTGATGATGTTACGTATTTATGAAGCTGGCTTGCCCCCAGCACCTGGCAGAAGGCAGGTATATGCAAAAATCAATATGGAAAAGGAAATGTCCAGTCTGAGAAGTTGTGCAGTGCCTGGAAGGCACACACCTTCCATTAGTAAGTAACTGTGATTATTTAAGAATGAAATACAATTTTTTTTTTCTGTTAACTGATGCGTATTTTTGTCAAACAGTTATTTGTTTTTAGAACATAAATACTTAGTAAATTGTTTGGACCTAACTATTTCTTTTGACCTAAGGACACCGTGAAAAAAATGATTGAGACATTAAGGACATTGTGAATTGAGAAAATTTGGAAACTTTGCTATCGCCTGATCTTGAAAAAGAATTTTGTTTTCAAAAGCTTCTTGACCCTATGGATCTGGATAATCTCATCTGTTTCTGTTTTATTCCATATTTATTAAAAGTGGACCAACTTGTTGCCATATGAGGAACCCAACCCGTTTTTATTTTATTTTATTTATTTATTTTTGTCTATTTTTTTTTTTTTATTGTGGCACGAAGCACATTATAGTCTTCCTTTTGTCTATTGATGATACATAACTCCAAAGACAGATTCGGGAAAACGCCCTATGAATAGTGCACGATTTCCTCTCACACACATCAGATGAAGTAAGGCTGCCCACTACTCAATCCCCGCCCTTGACTTTCTTCTCCAGCTAGTGCTCTCTTCTGTGTTACAGCTTCCAGGAGGCGGGGGAGGGGCAGGCAAAGGCGAGGCAGGGAAATTTATCTTGCTGCTAATAAAATATCCCAATCCAACCAATCAGATTGAAGCTGTGACTGTGAAGGGATTTCGCCTCTCTCCTTTACATTTCCCACCCACTGAGAGATCCATCAGTTACCTCATTTTACCTTTGCAATGATATAAAAATCAACATTCCACTTTGATGCATTATCAATAAATGTAATAGAGAGCATACAGTGGGTTTTTCACCAATAATAACAACTTCTTTATGCCCCTACTATGTGCCAGCCACTAGTTCTCATCTCGCTTAAACTACGCAGCAACTCCAGGAAGCAAGGCATTGCTGTTTTCTAGATGAGAAGCCGAAGCCGGGAAGGTAAATCACCGGCCCTGGGCCACAGCTCACGGCTTTTCCCGGGGGCAATACTACTTCCCGCAATTATAATCCTAGAGCAGATTCCTAGGCGGTTTTGTTCACTGCTGCTCCTAGTGTCCTGAAATAGCCTGCCTTTCTTTAAAAATACATGGTATTTTTGTTGTACAAGGGCATCACCATTTGAGAGGAAAAAGCAGAAAAGAAAAAGAGGAGGGTCAATTAGACAAAGTACTTGAAAAAACTTCTATGAACAGTAGTTATTTGTATTCTAGAAAGTGCTTTAAAGATGATAGGATTATTAATGTTTCTACAACCATTACCCTATTAATGCAGCGCTATTCAAATTTCACAAAAGAAACGGAGAAGTACAGGCACGCGGACTGTCTTCAGCAGTCGCACAGCGTGTGAATTTCACAGCAAATACAAGGCTAGGCCCTTGGGGATCTGTGTTGATGTTCACCCCTTCACCGAATACTTCCTCTCCTACTTTATTCCATATTAATAATTCACTTCATTGGAACTAAGCCTGGTTACCTCAGCCCAAGCCATGGCTGGCTCTCCCTCACTGATAGTGGTAAATACTTAAAGAGACTGCTCTGCACATGGTTATTCAGGGCTATTTGACAACAGATTGAAGTGTGACCACGCAGCCCTTGGAATCTGCAAAATTTATGCAATTTGCAGACGCTACTATTGATGTCTGAAATCGTAGCTGCAATCATAAACGAAGACGTTTATCATCTGTTACACGTTCATCCCCAGTTTGTTTATGTACAGGACGTGTGATGATGATTTTTCTTATCAACACCATATGATGAAACACAGAACTCACAAAGTTCAAACCCTTACCCCTGGCTTTTTATTTTTCACATCTTTACAGTATGCAGATATTCTGCAACACGAATGGAGCTGATGATAAAATGTCAGGGAAACTCAGGCTGACAGCGTAACCAAGCTGTTTCCCTGACTCAGCGCCAGCCCTGGCTCGGGGCGATCAGAAGCGATGCCTCCTCATCCCACTTTCTGGAGTCAATAAAATGGTCAGATGATATTTGGAAATAGCACCTCCCCATAACCATTTGTCTCCTCTGTGAACCTCACCACGGCTAAACCACAAGTCTTTGAAATGCCTAGTTCTTGCCAATTAGCTGAGACAAGACAAACCGGCAGCAGCAGTCCCAACAGCCAACCGAAGGCAGTGGAGGGTTTTGAGGGCAAAGGGCTCCATTAGGTCGGAGAATGGCCGGCACTGTAGGTACCAGAGTTAAGAAATAGTTAACTTGAACCCGGCCAAAGGACAAAAGCTCAGAATGTTTGCTTTCAGACTGAGAAAAAGGGACCTGCCTTTCCTTACGGCTTAATCGCTCTGTTCCTATTTTAATACCTCCTGCTTCATAGAATAAGCTGGGCCATATTTTTCCAGCTAAAGTAAAAATTAAAGGATTTATGATAATCCTGTGCGGATGGTTGTGGGCGTTTCATTTCCCACCGGGGCATTTCTCTCTCTTTGTAAGAGTGCTAACATTTCTCAGCTTCTTGCCACAGTCCTCTACCTGAAACGACTCGAGTGGGAAAAGAACTCTTACCAGATAAGCAACAGTTCTTACTGCGTTGGGGACTAGTGCACATCCTCCCCGTCTGTCTGCTAGCAGTAACTTCTTCAGGCTTTTAAAACCACAATGTCAGAGCACCCCATGGAATCCTACCTTGCCTACATACTGATTACCGGATCCCGTGTATTCCTCCAGGAGAAAGAACTGATTCCACATCCAGCTCCTTTTCGAACGGTTCAGCTCATGCCTGCTGTTTCCAGAGAGCTCCAGGGCCCTTTTCTTTGCTGGGAAACCACTAGTCCTCTTAGATAACGGAGTTGAGAAAGTTGGGTAGGGCTGACCGACCCAAAAGAGTAGCAAGAAGTACCGGTAAGTTCTCATTCTGACGACAGGGTCCAGGCTCTGGGCAGCGGGGCGCCTCTCCTTGAAGCTCCTTTTGTTCACTGCACTGTATTCAGCATCATTCCTCCTTTCTTCCTGAACGTTCTTTGTGTGCCTCTCAGAGGCTATCTGGAAAGAATAATAACATATCAAGTGTTTTTAGAGATGCTTAAAATTCAGTGTTAGAGTAAATAAGCTCTGGCAAAAGAAGACAGACATTTAAATAGCAAGACAACAAGAATAAGTTGGCTATCAGTTTTGAAATGAGGAAAAATGGTCCTTTAGATGTGCTAAATGGAAGGCACAGGGCCAGTAGGAAGCTGCTTGTTTTCCTTTCTCCTCTTCTATCACTTAAAAATCCTATTTTAAGTGATAGCGTTGCTGTAGGTCAACCTGCCAGAGTGGCTGATTTCCGTACTCTGGGTACCTGGGCTGAGATCTAGTGAGAAGAAATGAGTTTGTGTTTCTGATTCTACAGGGTGTCCCCCCAAAATGTATACACACTTTAATGGCCGATGGCTCAATTTTGAAAATGGAATGTATTTTATTAAACACCGCCTTTATAATTATTCAAAATGTGTGTGTTCATTTTTTGGGACACCATATATTTGCATATTTATCCTCATGAACAAGTCTAAGGCAAAGAATATTACAGACAGTTTCAATTCAATGGAGAGTGGATAGTGTTGAAATTTTTCTAGAATGTAGTGAGTGCCTGTGATGTGTGGACATGTCCAGGTAGAGCCTGTTTTGCAGTCTCTTGGCTTTGGAGATGAGCTGATAGAACAGTCTGGGCCAAATAAGTTTGAAAAGGCCATGCACCTTCTCTTCAGAGTGTAATGGTGATGATAAGCCTATATTTAATTCAATATTTCCCACATTTAACCAGGAAGGTGCATAGAAGAAGTAACAGGAGAGCCTAGGCTGGGCTGCTTTGGCTCACTGAGAAGTCAGAGCAAAGAGGACCTTGGAGACAGGTTTAAGGGGGTTAGCCCGGTCTGAGCTGCTGCTGCCCATTGCTCCCCTAGTTACAAGTCTTATGGGGTCCCTTAGAGGAAAGATGTGGGGAAGGGAATGGTGCGGGCATGTTCCCCTGGGGGAGAGTGTGTGCTGGGTCCTTCATCCTGAGCATATCCATCTCTCTCTTGCAGGTGGAATCTTAGGGGAGGTCTCAGGGGAGGGGCTCAATAAAATTTTTATCAGCTTTCTAAATGTGCTTTTTCAGGGTTGTGGTCTCCACTGACTGATTGGCTGGTGCCAGAGCAGGGGGCATTAGTCATTGCAGTTGGTCCTGAGGCAGCCACAGAGACACTTTTCTGATCTTGCTGCTTTTCTGGGTCTGGAGCTGAAATACAACTGAGGCCTAGATGTTATCTTTTTGGCTTTAAAGTCAATCTTCAGCCCTAGCCAGTTTGGCTCAGTAGATAGAGCGTCCACCTGCAGACCAAAGGGTCCCAGGTTCCATTCCGGTCAAGGGCACATACCTTGGTCACAAGCTCCTCCCCGGCCCAGGCTCTAGTCAGGGCGCATGCAGGAGGCAACCAATCGATGTGTTTCTCTCACATCGATGTTTCTCTCTGTCTTTCCCTCTCTCTTCCACTCTCTCTAAAAGACTCATGGAAAAATGTCCTCAGGTGAGGATTAACAAAAAACAAAACAAAAGTCAATATTCATTCCTTAAGGCTTTCCAGTGATATGCAGTGTTCAGGCATATCTCTCTTAGGCATGATGTTCCAGCCAAAGTCGTGGCTAATAAAACCGCAATTGGAAGTTGGTCTTATTGAATTCATGCAAAGAAGTGTATTGCCATGAAAATAATAATACTCACTCATTAAGAGTTGCCAAATCTGGAGGGATTAGGTAGGGAGGAAAATATAAATGCTTCAATATTGTTTATGAGGGTGTAATTTTTTTGTTTTTTTTTGTTAATCCTCACCCAAGGATATCCCCCCCCCCCCACACACACACACATTGATTTTTATAGAGAGTGAAAAGGAGGGGCCGCACAGAGAAAGAGAAACATCAATGTAAGAGAGACACATTGATTGGTTGCCTGCTGCACACACCCCAACTGGGCATGCATCCCCCAGGCTGAGGATTGAGCCTGGATTGAGCCTGCAACTGAGATATGTGCCCTTGACCAAAATTGAACCTGAGACCCTTCAGTCTGAGGGCCGATGCTCTAAACACTGAGAAAACCGTCTAGAGCTATGGGGATATAATTTACCAAATTGCTGTAGGGTAAAAACAAGTTTTCTTATATATGGAAAACAAAAGATTTTAAAATCAGCAATATTTTGAACAAAATAATAGAATTATAATTATTCTCAGTCCATTCATTCCCACAAAACCAATTTTTGTTTATTCTGATTATTTGCCAGTATTTTTATTAATCCAGTTATTTCCTAGCGTTCTATAAATCATCTAGTTTAAAGATATGACCTGTTTAGAAACCTGTAATTTAAAGGAAGTCAGAGTGCCTTTCATGAACCTTTCCAAGGATGTAACGAACATATTTGCAAATGCATCAGAGCAAAACAATGACTGTCTGTAAATGACACAACTTAAAATGATGTGGTTATAGACCTGATTATTATGCAATTGATAAAGAACTCTGTTTTTCTTTGTAAGATAAAACTCTTCAAGATAACAATTTCTTGGTAAATAATAATTACTGTGAAATGACTCAAAACCCACATTTTTAGGTTTTATACACAATTTCAATATATAAAGAACAAATAGTATGTAAGATTTAAAAATACTACATGTGCACACTGAACATCGGAAACAATTCATAGGCTTCCAATGCGTGGACCACAAACACATGGAACACTATGCTGGATGCCTCCACAGGAGCCATCACTCTTAGCTTGCCCGGTGTCACTGACAGGGCACCTGAGAGGTTTTTTGTTTGAACTTGGCTTTGAATTTTGCAAGTTCCTTCTTAAGGCAGGCTGAAAATTTTAGGATATCCATTTTAATAAAAATATCTACACTAGATAAACAATCCAATCAAAAAATGGGCAAAGGACCTAAATAGACACCTTTCAAAAGAGGACATTCAGAAAGCCAAGAGACATATGAAAACATGCTCAAAGTCGCTAATCATCC